>NC_072015.1:42169609-42184609 GCF_027791375.1 Indicator indicator | reverse complement strand
CTACAGGGTCCTGTATACTAATTCCTTGAAGAGGTGGAACTTTTCTTTCTGAAGCACAGTCCTGACTGTGCTTCTCATCTGCCTCATACCCTTTCAGGCAGTGAACTGCACTAATGAAAGCCCAAGCTGCCTTTAACTTTGACATCCCTGATGAGGTCACTTGCATTTGTCACCATCAGGACCCAGAAGACATCCCCTGGAGTAGGGGGGTCTATTTCATGTCTCAGAAAGTTGTCATCAAGGCATTCCAGGAGCCTCCTAGAGTGCCTGCTCCTTGCTGTACTACTTTTCCAGGGAGCGTTGGGGTGGTTGAAGTCCCATAGCAGGACAGGAGCCTGTGAGGATGATGCCTCTTGTAACCGGATTAGGAATGCCATCCACAGGTTCGTCTTGATCGAAAGGCCTGTAGTAGACTCTGACCACAAAGTTCCTCTTGGTGTCTCAATCTCTAATTCCTCATGGCTATTCCTTAGGGATATCTGCTCACATTCAATTTCTTTCTTAACACAGAGGGCAACACCTCCACCCCTCCTTCCCCTCCTGTTCCTTCTGAACAGCCTGTAACCATCAAGAACCACAGTCATACGATTCATCCCACCAGGTTTCAGTAATGGCCACTGTGTCACAGCCTTCCTGCAGTGTGGTAGCTTCCATCTCCTCCTGTTTGTTGCCCATGCTGTGTGCATTCATGTAGAGACATTTCAGCTGGGTGGTCAGCTATGTCACCTTTCCAGAGGAGCACCCCTTAATTGGAGCACCCCTTACTTCCCTTAAGATGTTTTCTTGATATTCTCTGTTGGCTGCTACTCTTTGAGGAGTCTCTGGCTCATCTCTGTGAGACTTTGACTGTGCTATATTGTCCCCAACTTGCCATGGACTAAAGGCCCTTACTATCTCCCATCCCACCAACCTTGGTGTGTCACCCCACAGCCTGTCACATGAAATTCTGATAATAATTCCCCCTTCACATCTAGTTTAAAGCTCTATCAATTAGCCCCACAATCTCCTAAGCAAAGACCCTCCTCCCCCTTTGAGAAAGGTGTCTACTGTTTGGTGAGAACAACCCAGGTGCTGTGTAGGCCACACCATTGTTGAAGATTCCAAATTTGTGGTGGTGACACCAGCCATGGAGCCATGTGTGGATAGATCAGATTCAGTTACTCATTCCAATGCCACTGTCTGCTGCCTTGGAAATCAATCAGCAAAAACCCAACAAATACTCATCCAAATGCTAGATAGTGTGCCCAGTCCATTTTGAGATTTTTGCTGCTCAGATGTGTGAATAATTTCCATCTGTCCATATGTGAGATAATGATTTAGAGCTGCTGGCACTGGGGAGCCTTCTTTAAAAAGCCAGCCAGTGCCAGGGCAGCTTGCCAGTGGATGTGGATGGAGTGCTCCCAAACCTGTATGATAAGCACAGTGGAAGCTGTCTGTTATAAACCAACAGCATTCTCATTCCTATGACTGTTTATTTTCCAAACATAGTCAGTTAAAGGAGTCCCCCAATGTCCAGTGTCTGAACATAACCTTACCCAAGACCCAAGTTCAAAAGTCTACGGCAAAACAGCAACAAATCTACAGGATAAATAGAGAATACTTTATTAGTGCTGTAGTGAGGAGATGTTACAGTGAGTTTGCTGTAGACCAAATTTGTCTTTTGTTTTGCCTATACCTAGCTGTAGGAAGATAGCAACCTTTGAACAACTTTTGAGAGGGCTATGTTTTGTCTTTGAGTTGGAAAGAATGTAACTACCTTGTAACTGAAGGGAAAGAATAGGCAGAAGTTGACTGGAGAAGCTTGTTTGTCAGTATTAATCTGTTGTATGCTTTGCTTGGACCCATGTCAGTGAAAGCATAGCCAACTGGGATGTGACAGCTCTGTATTAGAAAAGTAGATAAGCTGACTATGTAACACAGTAGTGGGCTTAGGCCTTGCTTTGCTTGTGCTTGTGCTTAGTGCTTTGCTCAGTTGCTTAGGCGATATTTTGCAGTAAGAGTCTTCTTGTCTTGTCTTCACCTGGAAACATCTTGGCACACAGCCTGTGGGGAATAGTGCCTGCTGCTTTTATACCTAGCATATGTGCAGGTAGGTTAATCACTTACAGCTGCATACATTGAATGAAAAACTAATAACAAAAAGAAGCTGTAAGCACTCCTGTGAAGGCTATTCTTTAAAACTATGTATATGTCCTGAACTCCAGTTCCTGAGGATTATTTTCAAATTCCTCATTCTTCAGCTTGTTCAGGCCATGGCTCATAGTACATGTCCTGTGTCAACAATAGTTCAACCTTGTTCCTCTTCAGCTCTGTACATTCCTTTTATTCTCTTAGCCTGTATCAAATAAAGAAATTGGATTACACACATAGAAAAAAACACAGACACTCCTTATCTCTCTTCTAATGCAATTTAATTTCCCAGTGCCATTCATAGTGCATCCATGCAACCAATTGTGCCAGCAAAGATAAGCAAGAATATCTAAAATAAACATTGTAAAAAACACAGCTTCTGACAAACTCCCATTTGTAGTACCACAGAGCAGCTTGTTAGAAAGAGCTTCTTTAAGGAAATTAAGGAAATAAACCCTCCCTCTGCCTTCTCAATCTACCTTATCTCAGGACTCAGTACACAGTACCTGAGGCATCTGAAGAAAGGACCACATGCCCAGAAGTTCACTACAGCTTGGGTGTTTGCCAGGAGTCATTACTACTTACAAAAATGACTCTATACTCACTTATGGCCAGGACAAATCGGATGAACTGAAAGGGCAAAGCCATCAATGCTAAGAAGACTAAGTGGGCAAGTAACATGAACAAGTTGAACAAAGCACAACTCTTCATTAGCTGCAATACTTCTCAGGGCTCTACAGGCTTAAGCTGTCTGTCTGCATAGCTGTAATCCATTTCCCTTTCCTATTGTTTCACTCAAGTGAACCATCATTACAGCACATGTCACACTGTATCTTTGTATCAAATCTTATGTTAGTTAGTGATGTATTAAAGACATGGAGATCCCAATTCCAGCTCCAATCACAATCTAGAGCTGTAAGAGAGACTTCAGAGACCACCTTAGGCCATAGGGTAAGCTTAAGGGCAATCAACCAAGTACTAGAAGCCCTAAATGCACAGGAATCAGAGTTTATGAAACTTCTGTGTAAGTGTTGTTACTAAGCTATGTTGTCAGAGGTAGACAAAGGGAATCAGGGTTTTTTTTGCAGCATTTAATGGTTTAAGTGACTAAACTATTCACCTAGTACTTTCATTGATCCAAAAGTCTATCATACCTGGCCTGGGACACAGTGATGCAGGAGGAAGGGATCCCCCTTCTTCCCTATTATTTCTCAGAATAGGGTTGAACTGATGACTCATCTGTCCTTGTGTGATGCTGAACAACTTCAAACACTGTTGGTTATCTTATCTACAGTCCTTAATTCCCAAAACAACACACAAACTTCTGGATCATTCTGTGCTACCACTTTACACCACAGCAAAATGCAGAATTGGAGTTTTCCAGAAGCTTGCCTGCCTCCCTTCTGGGAAGAAAAATGAAGGACACACCCAAGAGAGAAGTTCCACAGTGAGGAAAGTTTCAAGATTTCTTTATCTTTCAGTGCTCTGGCAGTGTTTGGAACAGCCCATATTTCCAAATTTACCCACCTGCAGTGGGAGGATGACAAAACTGAGAATTCTGTTATACCTATGTAAGCTTGCAGATGACACCAAGCTGAGTGGTGTTATCGATGTGCCAGAGGGACAGGATGGCATCCAGAGAGATCTGGAGAGGCTGGAGAGGTGGCCCAGATGAACCCCATGAGGTTCAACAAGAGCAAGTGCAGGGTTCTGCACCTGGGCCAGAACAATACTCATTGTCAATACAGACTGGGGGATGAGGTGATAGAAAGCAGCCCTGAGGAAAAGGACTTGGGGGTGCTGATGGATGAGAAGCCTGACAGGAGAGAATTAAAGGTAGGGTGCCAAAGGCTTTGACAACAACTGCGAAAGAAGGAAAACCTCATTTTGAGGAGAAAAAGAAGAACCAGTGGAGAAGGCAGAATAGGAAAGAAGCACTATTAATATTTCTCATTTTGGAGAACTGGACCTCAAGGAAACCATCATCTAGCAGTTTTGTTACCTAGATCCTACAGTAAGAAAAAGGCCTAGGTCACCAACTCCAAAAGGCCTCCTCCACCACCTCCAAGAAGAATAAGGTAAACAAAACACAGGGAAAAGACTACACTGTTTTAACGAGCACAGCAGTAGATCATGAAAGATCATTGCTCCTACATGCTTCACTGTGTCAGTGTGAGCTGAAATTCTCCCCCCCCCCCCCCCCCCCCCAATAACCATCACATTCACCCTTATCCCAACAGGGCAGATAGTTCTCTCCTCCTCTGCCTGCAGCCTGCCAAACTTCAAAATAGGTATCAGATTCAGCAGCACTTATTTGTATCACTTTCTTATTTGAATGGTTAAAGTTCCCAAATAAAGAAAGGTAACTACAAAAAATGTCTTCCTAACAGTATATTATGAAGTTCTGCCAAATAATATGATGATATTAAGCTTAACAACAAGTTGGGAGTACTCACATTCATCTGTGGGGATTTTTTTGTAAACTGTTTAGTACTTTCTAGAATTTTGTTCATCCTTCACCTTCTAGAAATAAAAGGATGAAAGTTTCACTTTATTTAAAAGAAACAAACTCCAAAAGATCCATCTCTTCAGTTTTTGAATAAGCTTTAATCCTTATTTTACTAACCATAAGGTAGTAAAATAAACTCTGAGAACTGTTAGGAGTGTTTTTGCAAACCTTTTTTCTCCAAGCATTTGACTCATGAGTGAATGACCTAATCAGACTTTTCAGTTCTGACACTTTCTGAAGAAAGCACTTAGTTGAAGCATTAAGTAGGAATGTTCATGTTTAATGTTCATGTTTAATGAACATTGATTCAGCTCTAACTCTTCAGGGATTTGTTCTCTACCCACAACCTCCTTTGTGTAGTGCTGATGCTTCTAAATTGGCAGAGTTTAACTCTGTTACTCTTCCTGTATGTGGCACAAGTTAACATGTATTTTTCCACAGCTACCAGATAATTGCTACTGTAGTTACTCACTTGGAAAGCATCACCAAGGGTTGTGATAAATGAAACCTTTATATTGCAGTCCTTTAAATGTCTGGAACTTTTTGGGTTTATCCTCAAATGAACCAGGCATCTAGTCTAAACATACCTTAGTTACTTCAGCAAATAAAGGCTATTAAAATTAACAGCATTTTAAGTTTCTTACATTTGTGACTTACTTATTTCACTTGATACAAACATAGAGGGAAAAGGTCAGCGTATTACACACTATGGCATGAGCCCAGCAGTTTGCCCATTCTTGCCAAATCAGTAAATTAGCAGCATGCATTAGTAGCAAGCTAAGGTGCTTAAAAATACACTAACTTGTATTGTGTTTGGTTGATATAGAGATGGTTCTCCCCATAGCAACTCTCATAGTCCTGCAGCTTTCACCGTGTGCAGTGGTAACTGGAAAGGTGTTGATAACACACCAGTGTTTTGGCTACTGCCAAGCAGTTCTTGCACAGCACCGAGGCTGTGCTTTTGCAAAACTCCCCCTGCCACCAGCAGCAGGCTGATGGGTGGGCAAGATCTTAGGAGCAGACATGGCCAGGCCAGCTGACCCAAGCTGACCAAAGGGGTATTCCATACCATATGACTTCAGCACAGATATAAAAGCTAAGTGAAAGAAGGAAGTATGGGAGGCATTCACTAATGCTGTTTGCCCTCTGGAGCAACCACTATGTGAATCAAAGCTCTGCTTCCTGGGGAGCATCATCTGCTAATGGGAAGTAGAAACAGACAGACAGACAGAATCACAGACAGAATACATTCAGTTGGAAGATGCCAAAAGTCATCCAGTCCAATCCGAGACCCAGCACTGAAAGGTCAACAATAAACCATTTCCCTAAGTGCCAATCCACATGCTGCTTAAACACCTCTAGGGACAGTGACTCCACCACTGCCCTGGGCAGACAGTTGAAGTGTTTGATAACCTCTTTGTGCTGGGTTGGCCCTGGATAGGAGCCAAATGTCCACCAAAGTCACTCTATCATTCCCCCTCTTAGATGGACAGGGGATAGCAGAAAATATAACCAAAGGCTGCTGTAAGATAGAACCAATTTAATAATAAGCAAAAATAATAGACCATGCAGAAGCAAAAGTAGAGAGAGATGTTAATCTCTACTTCTTATCTACAGGATGATGGGTGGTCTTGGGCAACAGGGCTTCCTACACTTAATGGTTCCTTTGGAGGAGAGATGCCAGGGAGGAATCCACCACCCCCTCACACTCCTTCTTTCACTTTGTTCTTATATCTGAGCTGACCTCATATGGCATGGAATACCCTTTTGGACAGTCTGGCTCAGCTGTGTCCCCTCCCAAGATCCTGCCCACCTCTCAGTGTACTCTTGGGGCATGGAAATGTTGGAAGAACATAGCCTGGATACTTGCTCAGCAGTAGCCAAAACACTGCTGTGTTATCAACTATTGATGCAAAACACAGCACTAGAAGGATGCTTTGAGAAGAATGAACTCCAGCTCAGCCAAACTAATATAGCCTTCAGAGAAGAAATATTTCCTAATGCCCACCCTAAACCTCCCCTGGCTCAGCTTAAAACCATTTCCCCTAGTCCTGTTGCTTGATACCCAGGGGAAGGAGCTGACCCCCTCCTTGCTCCAACCTCCCTTCAGGTAGCTGTTGAGAGTGATGAGGTCTCCCCCTAACCTCATTTTCTCGAGGCTGAACAATCCCAGCTCCCTCAGACACTCCTTGTAGGCCATGTGTTCCAGGCCCTTCACAAGCCTCATTGTCCTTTTCTGGACATGCTCTAGCACCAAAATGTCCTTTTTGTAGTGAGTGGCCCAGAATAATATTTTTGTTTGGTTTTGCTTCCACACCTGGCCTTGGTTTTCATTCTTGCCTTATCAAACTGCTTCTGTCTTGACTTATGGGCTGCTTGTTATCTTTTCACTTCCTGATGTTGCTCTAAGAAGGAGAGTGATAGAGTGGCTTCAGTGGCCATGTGAACCCAGCCAAGACAAACCACTACAAAACTGTAATTCTGGTCTGGCCAAACAATTCACCAAGAGGCTGTACAAGTTCATTTCAATGAAGATTTGGAGGGGAATTCAGATGACTAAAATTATTCATCTACTGTTTCCTAAGTATGAATGAACATAATGGGATTTTTTCAAGGTAAAATGGCACATCACTTATCATTTAAATTGTTGTTACAATTTGTATTAAAATACCTTATTGACAAATAAACATTCAGTTCTTGAGCAACACAAAGAATCACAGAAATCAATCACAGAAAGAGACCATAACTTATAATTACCTCTACTAAAATACCAATCAATGACAGTTATCACAGCTAAACACATGGCAAACACCTAGGTGGCTATAGAAAGCATTAGTAGAACTTACTACCTAACAGATTCAACAGTTGACATTTCTGGCTGTGCCTCACTGACTATTTTAATTGTGTGGTTTTTTTTTTTTTTCATTTTGCTGTTTGTTTTTTTTTCCTAACTGTGCAAGTGAGTAACATAATTTTATGTTGTTATAGCATAAAGACAGGATTTGCAAATGTCACTACCCTTTATACTTTCTGGCAGAAGCATGTGAATTACAGTTGCCTAAAAGGAGCTTTGCTTTGTTTTTTTTTATTTTCCTAAAGACATTAAGACTGAAAGTGTTTCGGAAATCAAAACCAAATGGTACTTGAAGTTAAATCTTTTCCCTACCATTCTGTGTGCCAGCCAATGTCTCAGTTTTGATGGAATACTACATTTTCTCCTCTCTCTCACATTCCTTTCTCACCACAATGGATCATGGCATACTTTCCCAGCATATCCTTCAAAGCCAGTTTAGCCCTTTGTGTACTCCTGAGAAACAGATGGTTGATGTTTTTTCTAATCTTGTTTCAAAGTCATCACAGAGTCATAACAGTAGTAGCCCTCATTCACTGCCAAATGAAGGCTATGGAAGAGCTCATATAAGGTTCAGTAAGCATCAATGCTTTTTTCCTGCACTTGACATTTTACAAGATGTCTGAAAAGCATAATGTACATCTAAGGTGGTTTTTTTCCCTCCCTTTCTCCCCATTTGCATGTATCACTGAATATACCAGCACAAGATGTATTTTAGTAATCTGAGATTAGGTTCAAGGACTTCAATTAGTAAGCAGAAAAAAGGATAGGTATTGCTTGCTTTTGTTAGTGTTAATGATCAGGGATAGTGCTGCTCATTGTTGCAAAGAAAATTACTGATGTGAACAATTTTTGAATTGAGATTGGACAGAAAGAAATTGTCCATAGCTCTGTCAACTATTAGATACATCCTATCTTTACAGAAGTAATAAATGGTAATAAATGATCTTGGTTAGCTAAAATGAAGTTACTTAGTGCAGTGTTTTCTTAGTATTTCTGTTTTTCACAGGAAAAAAGCTTGTCACAATGAACTAATGAATGAAGATTTTATAATCCAAATAAGCACATATACCCCCACTGACATATCTGTGGACTGAATAGAGGCATGTCCCAGCTTTGAAACATCTAGACATGTTTTTGATTTGGTTTTTTTTTAATTGCACTATTTGCAAATCCATCAGTGTTGCCAAGTCCACCAAAAGGAGATTCTCACATCTAGACATTTTATAACTTATATTAGACTTCAATACTTAGATGCTGCAGTTGTATTAAGGTAAACATATAAATAAACATAGTTTGCCACCTCCTCTAAACAGAAAAACAAACAAACAAAAAATCTAACCCTCCTCCCTTCCCCTGCCCCCCAAAAAAATCCAAACCAAAAAACACACACCAAAAAACACCACAACAAAACAACACAACAAAACGCCTGGTACTGAAAAAAATAAAGCAAAACTTTGCCCTAGACAGAACAGACTTGGAAATGCCCTATGGAACTCTTTCTTTCTTAGATGTTTTATTCCTTCATTTGAAGCCACTCTAAAGAAAACAAACATTTACAGTCAACGAACCCAAAGTGCTGAAAAGCAGACACGCTTCATCGTTCAAGATAGGGATGTGAGCCTTGTTCTCTTGTATGTCAAATACTTGGCCCAGATTCTGAATACAGCACTAAAAATCTAAAAAACCTCTCAATTTTTCTGTTAAAACCCCCAAAAGAAACCAAAACCAACAAGAAACCAAACACCTTGAATTGTTGTTATGAATTATATGGATAAAACAAGATAAAAACCCAACAACAATAACAAAAAAAACCCAACAAAATCAAACACAAATAAACTTTAAAGCAATTCAAGCAACACTTCAGTAGTTACAACAAGAGTTATCATTCACACGATCATAGAATCATAGAATATTAAGGGTTGGAAGGGACCTCGAAACATCGTATAGTGCAACACTCCTGCCAGAGCAGGATCACCTAAAGCAGGTCACACTGGAATGCATCCAGGCAGATTTTGAATGTCTCCAGAGAAGGAGACTCCACAACCTCTCTGGGCAGCCTGTTGCAGTGTTCTGTCACCCTCACATTGAAAAAGTTTTTTCTTATGTTCACATGGAATCTCCTGTGCTCCAGTTTGCAACACTTGCCCCTTGTCCTATCATTGGACATCATTGAGAGGAGCCTGACTCCATCCTCCTGACAGTCTCCCTTTAGATATTTATAAACACTAATGAGGTCACCTCTCAGTCTTCTTTTCTCCAAGCTGAAGAGACACATCTCCCATAGCCTTTGCCCATAAGGGAGATGTTCCACTTTCTTCTGTAAGGAGTTAAGGTTGTTTTCCTCTTGTTTGTCTCAATATTGTTTGTCTTGAAGTGTTTTCATACCATTGTCCCAGAAAGATCTGTGCTTATCTACAATACCACCAGCTCTGTGATTATAGCAGCTGATAACCAGACAAGGCCACAGGTCCCGCTTTTGAGAGTGTTGGGATGCAATCTGGGGCTCACTGCAACAAGTTTTTATGAGTCTTTTGATGCAGAGGAGCCTCACAGATAGCTGACACAGCAGTTTAGAGCCCAAAGAGCATGCAATTTACCATGACACCAGGATTAACGAGCGTATCTAACTGTAGGACCAGGGCTGATACATGTAACTAACCGTGGGACCAGTGCTGACACCAGTCAAATGTGCTGTAACCACGGCAACTGCATGAGGAACTCTGACCACATGTGGAATTGGAAATAGTATAAAACCTCAAAAGGAATAGGGAAATTTGGATCTCCCCCACTGACTAGAGCTACGCCACTGATCAAGGCCTTCAGGACCAGCAAGACATCGTCTGGATCCGTGGTTGTAACTATCTCTGCTTTTGCTCTCTCTTGGTTTTTTCATTCTTTCATATATTTCTAAATTTTCTTCCTGCACATGTAAGCAAAATAAAATTTCAGTGCTTTTCTCTACTGGGTTCCTTCTCAGTTTTACTCAGGGGATCCATACAAGAACCACCTCTTCTGCAAAAGCAATTCAAAACCCCTTAATCATCTTTGTGGCTCTGGGCTAGACTCTTTCAATCAGTTCCCTGTCATTCTTGAACTGAGGGATACAGAACTGGACACAAAATTGCAGATGTGGCCTCACCAGAGCAGAGGAAGAGATGTCTCTCAACCTACTAGCCACACCCCAGGATGCCATTGCCTGTCTTGGCCAGAAGGGCATATTGCATGATCATCCTTCTATCCAGCAGGTCCCTTTCCCCTAACCTGCTCTCCAAAGGTCAGTCTCCAACTTACACTGAGACATGGTGTGTTGTTTTTTTTTTTTTCTCAGATGCAAGACTCTGCCCTTGCTCAACTCTCCAGCCGTGCTCCTGCTCTACTTTATCCTTATTTTCCCTCTACACCACCATTGACAAGTTCTGGAAAAAAAAAGCAATTCTGTGAAAAATATGCCTTTCATTCCAGTGTCTAATGTGGTGCTCACTTAGTCTTACTTTAATATAAACATAAAACTATTGGTTTCAGCAAGCTATTTTACAGCTGTATTAAGACTATTGAAAGCTAAACCGAGGTTGTAAGGTCATCCACTGTCTATATGTGTGAACATTGAAGGCATGGAACTTTCATCAGGATCAAGCTTTAGCTTGGTTGAAGAGTGAATCATCATCATCATGACACCAATTAGAACCTCTCAAGTTAAGGACATTGACTTGTCCCGAAAAGGTAGTCAGAGGTCAGTTTGTCTAATACACTCCAGCCATGAATTTGTTGGAACAACATAGCAGTTTTTACTGAAATTTAACAAAAAGAAAAAGAGGTCTCAGAGAAATACATTCCTGTAAATGTCATTAAAATTAACTGCTATACAAAGGCAAAGCATATTTGTGCAAGTGATTCTTATACCCACAAAATATTTAGGCTACACAGAGAGTGTAGGGACCTGAAACACTGCATTAAACCAAAGATGAAGCATTTTTATGTCAGTGTACAGCCGCAGGATGCCTTCAGTCAATTTCACATCTTTAAATTTAGTTCAGTTTATAGGTAATACTCAAACACAGTGGTGAATTTATTTTTTTGAAATTATTTAAGAATTATTTCTCATTTCTAGCTAACCAATTCAATGCTCATAATTTTGGCATATGAATAGAAAATAGGAGGAACAAACACCTTATTCTCATTCCTTTGATTTCATTACATAAAGTCAATTCCCTTAGTTATTTCCACTATGTTATTTTTATTGATGGCAGCAGTTCAATATAGGAACAATAACCTCAGAGCCTCTCTTCTTAGAGGTTATTTTATACATGGTATTTCCAGAATACAATATATACTGAAGTATTAATATATGGGAAAAAAATAACAATTCTAAACACTAAGAAAATGGTTTGCCACAAGCTTTTCTGCATTGCAAGACTCCTAGAAGATCTAGGTCTTATAATTCTGGGTAGATTTAGAAAGCTGATTGCTCTCCTCCTCGCTGTAAGCCTCTATCTATCTGGAGTCCCTATTACAAGAGGGATCTGGACATGCTGGAACATGTCCAGAGAAAGGCCACGAGGATGAGCAGAGGGCTGGAGCACCTCTCCTATGAGGACAGACTGAAAGAGTTGGGGCTGTTCAGTCTGGAGAAGAGAAGGCTCTGAGATGACCTTCTTGTGGCCTTCCAGTATCTGAAGGGGGCCTACAAGAAAGCTGGGGAAGGACTTTTTGGGGTGTCAGGGAGTGATAGGACTAGGGGGAATGGAACAAAGCTGGAAGTGGGGAGATTCAGGCTGGACTTGAGGAAGAAGTTCTTCCCCATGAGAGTGGTGAGACCCTGGCACATGTTGTCCAGGGAGGTGGTTGAGGCCCCATCCCTGGAGATGTTTAAGGCCAGGCTGGATGAGGCTCTGGCCAGCCTGATGTAGTATGAGGTGTCCCTGCCCATGGCAGGGGGGTTGGAACTGGATGAGCCTTGTGGTCACTTCCAACCCTGACTGATTCTATGATCTAGGAACTAAACAAAGATTTTCAAGTGATAGCCAGAGTTGTCTGAAGAAGCAAGACAGTAAAAAGATTCCCAAAGGGTGAGGGAGAGAATGTAAAAAGGAAATGTAATGCTACATAGTGAAATTAAATTTAAAAACTTCTCATCAACAGCTTGGGAGCTAAAGGCCAAAGGTGTATAGGTATTTAATTTGCATTTTTAGATCCCAAAGAATTTGATGTTGGAAATCAGCCCACTATACAAGATGGTGGGGTTTGTGGTGTAGATTTTTGGAGTTTGGGGGGTGGGGTTTTTGGTCGATTTTTTTCTTTCTTTCTTTCTTTCTTTCTTTCTTTCTTTCTTTCTTTCTTTCTTTCTTTCTTTCTTTCTTTCTTTCTTTCTTTTTCTTTCTTTCTTTCTTTCTTTCTTTCTTTCTTTCTTTCTTTCTTTCTTTCTTTCTTTCTTCCTTTCTTCCTTTCTTCCTTTCTTTGTAAGTTTTACTATTGTTGGTTGGTGTTTTGGTTTTGGGGTTTCTTTTTTAGGTTTTTGTTGTTGTTTGGGGGGTTTGCTTGTTTGGGATTTTTTTTAATTAAAAAAATTTAAAAATCAACCTTGGAGTCAACAAATTCTGGGATCCAACAAACTTTCTCTAGATGAAAAGGGTGTGCAGTCCTTGTAACCATTGGATTCTTTTCTTCCAATATCTGTCAGTTTGTGCAACTTCATCATAATCCCAAAAATAAATACTTTAACCTATGCTTAAACTGAGTGGTTCACCAAGCTTTATGAATGCACACGAAAAAGAAAAGCAACAGTGTGTATTTTAACATCTGTAAATGTTCAATTTAAGCTCATTTATTTAGGAATATTTTTTCTTCATTGAATCCTTTCTAAAGAGTGATTTGAGACTTAGAGTGTGCTGTTTTTTTAAATGTCATGAACTCTGAAGTAGTTAAGAGAAACTGTTTCCACACTTTTATATTTAGGGTCAAGTTTGAAGTGGCAAGTACAGTGTTACAAATAAACCTAGTTAAAGGCACAGAGAGAAATCGTTCAACTTTATACCTATTCTTACAGTGAAAGTGTTGAAAGAGAAGATTAAAACATGAATAGCTTCATATGAGGAGGAACTAGAAGTTAATTTCTTTCTTCTGTCTTTGGGCCCTTCAGCACTGGAATTGTACCAAATAAGACAGGATGAGCTAGGGAGTGTAACTTACATGTTGGAAAACAAACCAAGATATAGATTCTCTCTTTAAAGCTATCTGCAGAGATTTTACTAAGCACATCTGATGGATTGGGATGGCAAAAGAAGCTATAAGTTGCACCAATTCAGAATCCCTCTGCTCTTCCAGGATGCATTACTCATGTCCAAATATGGCTCAAAGTCCCTGCAGGGTAGCAACATGACTCAGGTATATTCCAGGAGATTGTGCACAAGAGTAAAATTAACTCTGCAAATCAGGAACAAAAAACCAAACAAACAAATAAACAATTACCAAAACTACCAAAAGAGTGTACAGATTTCTCCTGTGGGAAGGAATGAGAGAATTCATTAGCCAGAGAACGGATTAGTCATGTTGCTTAACATAATACTAATGGATGTTAGAGGGCTAAAAAAAAAAATCAGTGTTAAGAATATTAACAAAAGGACAAAATGTCAGAAGCATACCATAAGATAACACTGCCATCTAATTCCCAGCAGTTCAACAAAATCCAGGGTTTCAAAGTACCCTCAGAAATCATCTTCTCCATTTGGGATCTCTCAGATTTATTCATACCCTTCCAAATCCCTGTACAACTGGAAGCAATAATTCAAGAAATGGAAGAGCTGTTTTACCTCTTGGCAGCAGTCCTACACTTTTCCCAGATGATAATTTCCCTGTCAGACTCTATGACACAGAAATGCTCTAGGATTCCTCAGCAGTGATAGCCTTTCACAGAATATCAGCATTCAGATCTAAAAATTTCTACTGCACCAGCTAACTGAGAAATTCAGCCCTGCCAGGGCATTCACTTCAGTTGCCTGCTCTGTGCTACCTGGCTGTAGAAAGTGATGGCAAGAAGCAACATTCCCATTAGTCATCAGAATACTCCTACTAATATTGAAATTTTATATCAATACAAATTTTCTGAACCCCACAGACAGACATTGTTCTCTCTAATCCTTTAGACTGAATGATTAACAGATCCTAGGTAGAGTAGGGATCATACTTTACTGGTTAATCAGGCTCAGAATTATTTGAGAAGGCTACACTCCCTTTCATTTTTTTATGCTTTGTCCAGAGACATTAAGGTTTTTGTAGAGGGAAGCAGTCTCTTATTGTAACATACTGTTCATACCACAATCAAGATGGTATCAAGGGCCAATAATGTACAGTGAAAGAAAGTGGAAAGACATATAATACAGTATGGATTCACATCACAGCATGTTTTTAAGAGTCTTATTTCTCCTTAAGTGTAGTTGACACCAGTAATCATTCAGGCCTGCAACCACATATCAAAACCATTAACCTACATATTTGTGCATCTACACATCTA
>NC_072015.1:40887293-40929509 GCF_027791375.1 Indicator indicator | reverse complement strand
CAAAGGCTGAGAGCCCTGGGGCTGTGCAGCCTGCAGAAGAGCAGCCCCAGAGGGCATCTGAGCAATGCTCAGCAAGAGCTGAAGGAGCTGTGGGGGGCAAGAGGCTGGGGCCAGGCTCTGCTGAGTGGTGCCCAGGGACAGGCCAAGGGGCACAGAGTGGAAGGCAGGAGGTGGCAGCTGAGCAGGAGGAGAAAGTTGTTTGGTGTGAGGGTGCTGGAGGCCTGGAGCAGGCTGCCCAGAGAGGTTGTGGAGTCTCCTGGTGTGGAGAGCTTCCAACCCCCCCTGGGCACTGTGCTGCTGGGCAAGCTGCTGTGGGTGCCCTGCTGGAGCAGGGGTTGGGCTGGGGCAGCTCCAGAGGTGTCCTTCAACTCCACCATGGTGGGGTTCTGTGTATCCTCTCTCTGGGCAGAGTCTAGGAAGCAGGGATGCCCTTACCTGGTCTGCCTTCATGCTTTTCTGTGCTGATAGCACCTGCAGCCACAAAGCCATCCCCCAGATCCCATCCAGATGAGGTTGCAGGGGTGGAAGCTGCTCTCTACAAACTCAAAAGACACTTTTGTCCTCACTGACTGGCAGTGAAGGTCTGCCCAAGGTACATTAGAGCCTTCTTCCAACCCACTGGGTAATCAGATGTTCTTCTGAAAGCTTTATCTGATATGCAGCTCTCTCTGCAGGAACAACTTGAAGTCATCACCATCTGGCCATGAGCTTTGTTTCTCCTGCATGGTTTCTGCTCATCTTTTGGGTTGCTGCCCTTTCCTGCCAGCTCTCAGCTTCCCTCTGCTTGCTGCAGGCTCAGGTTAAGCTGCTGAATGGTTTGGGAGGTGGTGGGGGAGTGCCTCGATAAACCTTGGGGTGGAGTTGGTGATTTTCATAGAATCATAGAATTGTCAGGGTTGGAAGGGACCTCAAGGCTCAGCCAGTTCCAACCCCCCTGCCATGCCCAGGGACACCTCACACTACAGCAGGTTGCTCACAGCCACATCCAGCTGCTCTCACAGCCCATCCACATGGCTGCAAAAACCTCCAAGGATGAGGCTTCCACCACCTCCCTGGACAACCTGTGCCAGTGTCTCACCACCCTCATGGGGAATAATGCCACTGGTGCACTCAATGCCACTGCCCAAGTGACCAACAAAGATCTTAAACAAGACTTGTCCCAGTACTGATCCCTGATGGGCTCCACTTACCACTGGCCTCCACTTGGACATGGACCCATGGACAGCCACTCTTTGGGTTTTTCATTCAAAGCATTTACAAAGCAGATCAGAGGGTTTCTGCTTTGGCTCAAGAGAGGCAATGGCCTCAAGATGCACCAAGGGAGGGTTAGGTGGGATCTGCAGGCAGGCTGGGGAGGGACTGTTCAGAAGGGGCTGTGGGGACAGGCTGAGGGGCAGTGGTGTGGAACTGGAGCAGGGCAGAGTTAGGTTGGACATCAGGAGGAAGCTCTGCACAGTGAGGGTGGGGAGACACTGGAACAGGCTGGCCAGGGAGGGGGTTGAGGCTCCATCCCTGGAGACATTCAGGATCAGCCTTGCTGTGTCCCTGTGCAGCCTGCTCTGGTTGGAGGTGTCCCTGCTGCCTGCAGGGGGCTTGGACAAAATGCCCTTGGAGAGTCCCTCCCAACCCACTGCAGTCTGTGAAGCTGTAACCACAGTGACAATTAACGCAGGGAATAAAAGGCTGCTGGTGGCTGATTGATACTTCATGACCCGAATCCCTTCTGTGTCCTGCTCACAGAGGTTCCTAAACCTACCTTTTTTTCTGTTATTGTTGTTGTTGTTGGCTTCTGTCAGCCCAGGGTTAAAAACCTGCAGGTCTAAATGGTTCTAATTTGCTTCAGATTGTCTTGATTTGAATATAAAGTACCAAGAGGAGTAAGTGGTTGTGGAGTGGTTGATAGATGGGAGATATTTTGGGAACCTCTTTATCCCAGAGATCAGTGTGACAAGGAGATTATAATATTAGGTTGTTGGGGCTGGAAGAGGATATAAAAGCTATTTGTCACCTTAATGTCATCATTACCAGGGGACCAAATTCTCCTGTTGCTGCATTTCTCATCATTACCCTGAGGATCTTCCATGTGCTCCTGTCCAGTCCAGCAAGGAGATGGGGCAATCTGTACCTCTGAGGAACTGAGGATGCCAACAGCTGCGTGGGTTGGGCTTGGGGTGGGTTTCTCTGCAGCTTGTCAAAACCCAGGGTGAAAATCAGCCATGGTGATGCTCTGTGTTGGACAAAGGATTGTGTGAGATGGTTATAAAATCACAGAGTGGTAGGAGTTGGAAGGGACCCCCAGAGATCATCCAGTCCAACCCCCCTGCCAGGGCAGGTTCACCTAAAGAAGGTCACACAGGGAACACATCCAGCTGGGCTTGGAAGCTCTCCAGAGCTTGCCCACAACCTCTCTGGGCAGCCTGCTCCAGGCCTCCAGTAGCTTCACACCAAAGCAGTTCCTCCTCATAGTCAGATGGACCTTCTCATGTTCCACTTTGTGCCAGTTATCCCTTGCCCTGTCACTGGGCACTTCTCAAGACAGACTGGCCCCATCCTCCTGACATCCACTCTTGAAGTATTGAGCACCATTGATCAGATCTCTCCTCAGGCTGCTTTCTCTTTCCTTCCTCCCTCCCTTCTCTTTCCTTTCCCCCTTCCTACCTCCTTCTCTTTCCTTTCCCCCTTCCTCCCTCCTTCTCTTTCCTTTCCCCCTTCCTCCCTCCTTCTCTTTCCTTTCCCCCTTCCTCCCTCCCTCTCTTTCCTTTCCCCCTTCCTCCCTCCCTCTCTTTCCTTTCCCCCTTCCTCCCTCCCTCTCTTTCCTTTCATCCTTCCCCCACTGTCCTTTCCCCCTTCCTCTGTCTCACTGTCCTTTCCCCCATTCTGCTCCCTCTTTGCTTTCCCCCATTCTGCTCCCTCTTTGCTTTCCCCCATTCTGCTCCCTCTTTGCTTTCCCCCTTTCTGCTCCCTCTTTCCTTTCCCCCTTTCTGCTCCCTCTTTCCTTTCCCCCTTTCTGCTCCCTCTTTCCTTTCCCCCTTTCTGCTCCCTCTTTCCCTTCCCCCTTTCTGCTCCCTCTTTCCCTTCCCCCTTTCTGCTCCCTCTTTCCCTTCCCCCTTTCTGCTCCCTCTTTCCCTTCCCCCTTTCTGCTCCCTCTTTCCCTTCCCCCTTTCTGCTCCCTCTTTCCTTTCCCCCTTTCCGCTCCCTCTTTCCCTTCCCCCTTTCCGCTCCCTCTTTCCCTTCCCCCTTTCTGCTCCCTCTTTCCTTTCCCCCTTTCTGCTCCCTCTTTCCTTTCCCCTTTTCTGCTCCCTCTTTCCTTTCCCCCCCCATTCTCTGAAAATGCCTCTCAGGCAGTGTGGTCAAGGAGCTGAGGCAGGCTCCCTGCCCCAGAAGGTACAAACTGGACTGATTAGATCAGAAGATATTTGCATTAATGTGTGTGGTGGAGGCTGTCCAAAAGCAAAAGGACACCAGGCAGGGCTGAAGGCAGGGAGGCTGACAGCAAGAAAGGGGAAAAGAAACAGCACTGGGCTGAGACAGGACTGGGAGAAACTCTGGCTGCTTCTGGTCTGAAGATCAGGAGCAACCCAACATGAGACACATCTAAGGAGCTGGGTGGGGGATGTTGGAGCTGGGTGGGTAATGCAGACTGGAGGGTGATGCAGCTTGGTTGGAGATGGAGGAGCTTGGTGGGAGGTGATGCAGCCTGGTGGGTGATGATGCAGCCTGGAGGGAGATGACGCAGCCTGGAGGGAAGTGATGCAGCCTGCAGGGTGCTGCAGCTCTTTTAATTCAGCAGACACAAGTGAGCTGTGTTGCTAACCCCAGTACCTCCATGCAGATGCTCTCAGGCCCTTGTTAGGATCCTTCTGGTTTTTTCCCTCTCAGGAGAAGTTGGTAATGAGGATGAACTTTGTCCTGCAGCAAGATTTCAGTTCTGCCTTTGATCCTTGGTGACACCAGTCAGCTATCCTAAAGGATCATGGCAAGAGCTTGTGTCTAGGAGCAACGCTAAGCAAAGCAGGATATGGGGTGGGGAGAGGGTGAGCAGAGCTGAGGTGGGGTGGGGTTAGAAATGATTTGTCAGAGCATCTCCTCTAGGGTTACACAGATCAGGTAGCTTGAGTCTGGGTAACAGAATGGCCTCCTGGGCCCATCTTGCACAAATACTCAATGTTAACCATGGAGGATCCTTAGGGCACCACCAGGTCCAGAATCCAGCTCCAGCAGGGCACCCACAGCAGCTTGCCCAGCAGCACAGTGCCCAGGGGGGGTTGGAAGCTCTCCACACAAGGAGACTCCACAACCTCTCTGGGCAGCCTGCTCCAGGCCTCCAGCACCCTCACACCAAACAACTTTCTCCTCCTGCTCAGCTGCCACCTCCTGCCTTCCACTCTGTGCCCCTTGGCCTGTCCCTGGGCACCACTCAGCAGAGCCTGGCCCCAGCCTCTTGCCCCCCACAGCTCCTTCAGCTCTTGCTGAGCATTGCTCAGATGCCCTCTGGGGCTGCTCTTCTGCAGGCTGCACAGCCCCAGGGCTCTCAGCCTTTGCTCCTCACACAGCTGCTCCAGGCCCCTGTGCAGCTCTGCAGCCTCCTCTGGCCTCTCTCCAGCACTTCCCTCTCCCTCTGGCACTGGGGAGCACAGCATTGGGCCAGCTGTGACCTCCCTAGGGCAGTGTACAGAGGAGACCCTCCCTCCACTTTCTGGCCACACTCTTCTCCATGCCCTCCAGGAGACCTTTGGCCGCCTTGGCCACCAAGGCACACTGCTGGCTCCTGGGCACCTTGTTGTTCCCCAGCACTCCCAGATCCTTCTCCTTGGATCTGCTTCCCAGCAGGTCCCCCCCCCTCAGCGGTCCTGCTGCAGAAAGTTGTTCCTCCCCAGGGCCAGGACCATCTTCTCAGCTTCCTTGCTGGCAGCAGGTTCCACTTGCAGCACATCTCAGCTCCCAGCAGACTTTTGGTGCCCTCAGGTAAGGAGGAGGCCAGGTGGCTGGCTCCAGCCTGCTCCCCATCCCTCTTCCCTGCTTTTAATTTGGGAACTGCCATGCTGCCTTCCTTCATCCTACTCCTGGCTTATTTCTGCTCTCTGCCAGTGTTTGCTGGTGGGTGGCTGTCAGTGGCTGGCTGGGGATGGGGCTGCTGCTGTTACCCAACCGCTCAGCACCGAAGGGCTGGCGAAGGAGAAGGGAGGCAAGGCTGGGGAGAAACTGCTGGAGTGACCCTGGCTCCTGAAAGTCGTCTCGGTGTTGCTGTCCTTTGTTCTAGGAAAAGGCTCTGGGGGGGGAATCATGGCTGGGGTGCAGCTGTGGGGACCTCAGCACAGACAGGGACCTGTTGGAGCAGGGCCAGAAGAGGCTACAGCAGTGCTGGCAGGGCTGGAAGGGCTCTGCTGTGAGCCCAGACTGGGAGAGTTGTGGCTGTTCAGCCTGGAGAGGAGAAGGCTCCTGGGAGACCTCAGAGCTGCATCTCAATATCTGCAGGGGACCTGCAGGCAGGCTGGGGAGGGACTGTTCAGAAGGGGCTGTGGGGACAGGCTGAGGGGCAGTGGTGTGGAACTGGAGCAGGGCAGAGTGAGGTTGGACATCAGGAGGAAGCTCTGCACAGTGAGGGTGAGGAGACACTGGAACAGGCTGGCCAGGGAGGGGGTTGAGGCTCCATCCCTGGAGATATTCAAGGTGAGGCTGGAGAAGGCTCTGAGCAGCCTGATCTAGTGGAGGATGTCCCTGCTGAGTGCAGGGGGGTTGGACTGGATGCCCTTTGGAGGTCCCTTCCCACCCAAACCATCCTAGAAGTCCAACCTTCAACCCAACACCACCATGGACATTAAACCCTGTCCCCAAGGGCCATGGTCACACGGCTTTTGAATCCCTCCAGGGATGGGGACTCCACCTTCCTGGGCAGCCTGCTCTGGTTCCCAACATCACAGGACACTAGGGGTTGGAAGGGACCTGTGGAGATCTTTGAGATTGGCCAAGATGCCCTCTGAGGGTCCCTTCCAAGCCAATGCATTCTATGATTTTCCAGAGCACCTCCCCTCTTCCTGTCCTTTTTTGGGCCCCATGCAGAGGATGGTTCTATCATTTGCATCCAGAGGAGCAGGACTTGTTCTCATCTCTCCTTTCATCTGACATGAATGGTTCTGCTTTCCTGAGCCCTCCAGCTTGCTCAGAGCTTTTCGAGCCCAGGTGAGCTCAGAAACCTCTTTGTGGTGATTTGAAGATCAGCAAAGTTTGGTAGCTGAAGACCTCACAGTCTCCCCTGCTCTTTGATTTTTCTGCCTGCATTAGCTTTTTTTAGATGGATTGGTTTGATTTCATTCCTGGGTTGGAAGGATTCCTCCACTGGGGAAAGAAAAGAGGCTGCCTATCAGGGCCTGAGCTGAAGGTGTGCCTCTGCTTCAAGGTTTTGGGCATCAGCAGAGGTCAGGACCTGCAGGAGGAAGGTCAGCAGAGAGCCATAGGAGTCACACAGCTCTGGGACACTGATAGGTTTGGTCTTCAGCAAGGAAGGATCCAAAGCACACAGAAAAATCCAGGTGTGGCTGGAGGGTGGACAGATTGACCTTCTGCAGTACATCCCAGCTTGGGTCTTCTTCCATCATCATGAAGGAGGAAGGAAGGGGCAAAGAGGACTCCAAATGGCAGCTGGGTGTGGAAAAAGACCTTGGGTTTGGGGGCAGACTCTTGCCAGTGGTGCCCAGGGACAGGCCAAGGGGCACAGAGTGGAAGGCAGGAGGTGGCAGCTGAGCAGGAGGAGAAAGTTGTTTGGTGTGAGGGTGCTGGAGGCCTGGAGCAGGCTGCCCAGAGAGGTTGTGGAGTCTCCTGGTGTGGAGAGCTTCCAACCCCCCCTGGGCACTGTGGTGCTGGGCAAGCTGCTGTGGGTGCCCTGCTGGAGCAGGGGTTGGGCTGGGGGAGCTCCAGAGCTCCCTGCCCACCCCACCCTGCTGGGATTCTCTGGGAAAAAGGTTCCTTTGAAGCCTTTTTAATTTTTTTTTCCTAAGGCCTCTTGAAGTTCTGTGAATTTAATTTTTTAAGACTTTAATGCTGTCATTGAATGAATCTTATAAAATAATGAAGTGGGGCCTGGAGGTGATGGAATTGTTTGGGATTTCTTGTCTCTTCACAGAGAGGTTTTAAATCACAGAGTCCCAGAGTGGCTCAGGTTGGGAGGGAACTCAGAGCTCACCTACTCCAACCTCCTGCCATGCCCAGGGACACCTCTCAGCTAGACTCAAGGCCTCATCCAGTCTGGCATTGAACACCTCCAGGCAGGAGGCAGCCACAGCCTCCCTGGGCAGCCTGTGCCAGACTCTCACCACCCTCACACTCAAGAACTTCTTCCTCAGCTCCAGTCTGACCCTGCTCTGCCTCAGCTCCAAACCATTCCCCTTGGCCTGTCTCCAGACACCCTCAGCAAAAGTCTCTCTGCAGCCTTCCTGCAGGATCCCTTCAGGTCCTGGCAGGCAGCTCTGAGGTCTCCCCAGCTCAGCAATCTGCCAATCCGGATTCCGTAGCTGGGTGGGGAGGGAGGGTCCTGTTTGGCACCAGGGGCTGAGCTGTCATCTTTGCAGGGGAGGAGTAGGGCAGGTCGTGCCTCTAGAGCTCATTTTTCATCTGAGGTCTCCTTTAAACCCAGGAAAGGGCACTGGGAAGCATCAGGAGATGAATGCTGCTGGCCCCAGCAGGGTTGCAGGCAGAGACTGGGCTGACTCCCTGCTTGCAGGGCTGGGGAACAAATCACAGCTGGGCTTCAGAACCTCCATCATGATTAAAGATGCTGCAGCAGATAAGGAATCCTCCAACCAATAGTTCTCTCCTCAGGGATATAAAGGGTTGGGACCTGCTGAGTTCTAGCAGTACTGAAGCTGCTTCCAGGCAGCTGGCTGAAGGAAGAGAAAATTTCTGTGCATGCTCAGACAGCAAAAGATTTCCAGCTTCTTCTCTTCTGTGGCTGTCTCCAGCAGCAGGGCTCAGAAGCATCTCTGAACACCAGCAGCTGATGAATTGCCACCTTTGGTGCCACCTGCATTTTGTGCCCAGGGCATAGCATCCTGGAATGGCTCAGGCTGGGTGGGACCTCAGAGCTCATCCATTCTACCCTCCCCACCATGCCCAGGGACACCTCTCAGCTAGACTCAGCTGCTCAGGGCCTCATCCAGCCTGGCCTTGAGCACCCCCAGGCAGGAGACAGCCACAGCCTCCCTGGGCAGCCTGTGCCAGACTCTCACCACCCTCACACTCAAGAATCTCTTCCTCCTCTCCACTCTCCATCTCCCCTCTCCCAGCTCAAAGCCATTGTCCCTCCTCCTGTCACTCCCAGTCCAAAGTCCCTCCCCAGCTCTCGGAGCCCCTTCAGGTACTGGAATGCTGCTCTGAGGTCTCCCTGGAGCCTTCTTTTCTCCAGGCTGAACAGCCCCAGCTCCCTCAACCTGTCCCCACAGGGGAGGTTCTGCAACCCTCTGATCATCATTGTGGCCTCCTCTGGCTCCTCTCCAGCAGCTCCAGGTCCTGGGGCCCCAGAGCTGGAGGCAGTGCTGCAGGTGGGGTCTGAGCAGAGCAGAGCAGGGCCAGAGGGGCAGAATCCCCTCCCTGTGCTGCTGCTCTCCCTGCTCTCAAGAAGCTTTGAGTGTCCTTTCCAACCCAATGCAATCTGGGACTCTGTGAGAAGTTTCCCTCAGCCCAGGCCACCTCCTTGTAGACAGCAGGGATGATATTTTCTGGAGGGAGAGGTTCATAAATGGTCCATTTCTGGAGGCAAACATCTGGCTCAGGAGTCTAAGTCTGGCCCAGAGTTGGGCAAATCAGGGGGGTGGGATGGGTGTGGTTGGAAGGGTTTCATTCAAAGCCTTTACAAACCAAATCAGGGCAGCTTTGGTTCAGCCCCACATAGGAAGTGGCCTCACGTTGCCCCAGGAGAGGTTTAGGTTGGCCATGAGGAACGATTTCTTTCCCCCAAAGGCTTGTCCAGGCCTGGCCCAGGCTGCCCAGGGTGCAGTGGTGGAGTCCCCATCCCTGGAGGGGTTTCGGAGATGTGAGGGTCATGGGCTGGTGGTGTCCTGGCAGTGCTGGGCCTTGATGATCTTCCAAGGCCTCTTCCAAGCCAAGCAATGCCCTGGCTGTAGGGTTCTGTGGCTTGATAGCTCATGAGAGGAGCAGGAAACCTTCCCACCCCAGGAAGCAAAATCCTTATTGATGCCAAAGCAAATCGATGAAATGAGAGCCCTGGCACAGCCTGGGGAAGGGGCTGAGAAGCAGAGCTGCTGTCTCCTGTGATTACAGAGGGTTGTCCATCTCTTGAGGCTTCTCCAGGCTCTCTCTGAAGACACTAACCCAGCCTCAGGAGCTCTCTGCTCCTAGGGCAAGAGAAGCAAACAAATAATGAGGCTGCCCAGGGGAGTGGCAGACGCTGGGCTTGGTGCTCCTCTTCAGGTTAGGTTCTCTCAAGGTTGCTGCTGTCAGTCCTGGGAGCTGCCTCTGAGTGAGCAGCCTGCAAGTGAGAGGAGAGCTTGTCATGTCTGATGGAGCTCTGCAGGCCCAGGGAAAGGAGGCTTCCACTCAGGAGCTGCCATGATTGATCACTTTGATGTCTGTTACCTTGTTTCGCCCTCCTGAAGTGACAGCTCTCAGTGCTTGGTGGGTCCTCTGAACTCAGCAGCCCTGGTGGCTCCCACAGGACATATCCTTACCCCCAGGATCCTGCACTGGGAGTGACACTGGCATAAAAGTCACTCTTGGTAGGTTCAGTTCCTCTATAAAACTCTTCCCTTTCAGTCCCATCACAGCCCCAGGCATGGTGCTGATGGGGAGTTAGGTGGCTGGAGAAAGCACAGCTGGGCTGGCACTTGTCACATCTCCATTTTCATGCCCCTGAGGAGACCAAACTGGGAGGGGTGGCTGACACCCCCTCTGCTGTCATACAGAGAGAGTTGGACAGGCTGGAGAGCTGAGGAACCTCATGGAGTTCCATCAGGACAAGTGCAGAGTCCTGCACCTGGGCAGAAGCAATCCCAGGCACCAGCACAGCCTAGGGATGGTCCTGCTGGCAAGCAGCTCCATGAAGAAAGGATTGGGAGTCCCAGGTTCTGCATGGGCAGCAATGAGCCCTTGAAGGCAAGAGGGCCAAGGGCATCCTGGGGTGCATCCAGAGAAGTGTTGCCAGTAGGGCTGGGGAGGTTCTGCTGCCCCTCTGCTCTGCCCTGCTCACACCACACCTGCAAGGCTGTGTCCAGTTCTGGGCTCCCCAGTTCAATACAGACAGAGAGCTGTGAGGATGAGGAAGGGACTGGAACAGCTCTGCTGTGAAGAAAGGCTGAGAGCCCTGGGGCTGTTTAGTGTGGAGAGGAGAAGGTGAGAGGAGATCTGAGCAATGTCTGTCAATATCTGAGGGGTGGGGGTCAGGATGAAGGTGCCAGGCTCTGTTTGGTGGTGCCCAGGGACAGGACAAGGGACAACAGGTACAAGATAGAACCCAGGAGGTGCCACCTCTGGAGCTCCCCCAGCCCAACCCCTGCTCCAGCAGGGCACCCACAGCAGCTTGCCCAGCACCACAGTGCCCAGGGGGGGTTGGAAGCTCTCCACACCAGGAGACTCCACAACCTCTCTGGGCAGCCTGCTCCAGGCCTCCAGCACCCTCACACCAAACAACTTTCTCCTCCTGCTCAGCTGCCACCTCCTGCCTTCCACTCTGTGCCCCTTGGCCTGTCCCTGGGCACCACTCAGCAGAGCCTGGCCCCAGCCTCTTGCCCCCCACAGCTCCTTCAGCTCTTGCTGAGCATTGCTCAGATGCCCTCTGGGGCTGCTCTTCTGCAGGCTACACAGCCCCAGGGCTCTCAGCCTTTGCTCCTCACACAGCTGCTCCAGGCCCCTCAGCAGCTCTGCAGCCTCCCCTGGACTCTCTCCAGCAGTTCCCTGTCCCTCTGGCACTGGGGAGCCCAGCACTGGCCCCAGCACTGCAGCTGTGGCCTCAGCTGGGCAGAGGACAGGGGCAGGAGAACCTCTGTCAACCTCGTGACAGTACAGCTGTGGCCAGCACCCAGGATGAGTCCCCAGGGCTCCTTCAGGCATTGCCAGCTTATCCCTTCTCCTTTTTCTGGTGTCATCACTTGTAGGAGAGGGGAGAACTTCCTCTTGGTGAGGAGAAGGTGAAATATTTTTTTCTTTAGGTGTGTTTAAGAAGCTTTGGAAATGTCTCCTCCATGAAGTCCTAATCTGATTTACTTTCCCACTGAAGAAAGGGATTTAGGAGTCCCCTTCAGAGCTGTGAAAGGAACAAACCAAAGCCTCCTGCTTTAGGGAGAGGTAAGCTCTGTGCAGTGCTTCTGCCCTGGACCTTCTGAGTTCCATCATTTGTTGTTCTCCAGCTGCTGGCAGTGGTTCCATGCCCTCCCTGTGCTGTGTGCCTGCAGCAGAGAGGCTGTGGAAGAGGCACAGCCAGCTCCTGTTTGTTATCCCTCTGCTGATGGCTAGAGATCCATGGGAGAGGAAGCCCAGAAGCCATCAGTCCCAGCTCCAGCTCTCCTCCTAATTGCTCTTCATGTTTTCTGTTTCCTCCACATGGTTCCTCTCTCTGTTCTGCCTCTGACAGCATCTTGCAGCAGCTCCTTCTCCACAACCCAAACACTGGGTGGCTTCTTCAAGGTCACTCCTCAGCAGGGCTGGGAACAGACTCTTGGATTTCTACCATGTTGGCATCAAGACTGAATTGTCTTTGCCAGTCTTGCAAGAGGATTAGAAGGGGGCTGGCAAAATATTTGTAGTTCAAAGTTGATCTGGGTGGTGAGAGGAGGGATGCTCCTTTTGGTGTCTGCAGCTCCAGAGAGCTCCTCCTCTGGAACCACAGAACCATAGAACCTAGAGTCAGGGAATTGGTTCAGTGGGGAAAGACCTCAAAGATCTGATGGAGAGGGTCCAGAGGAGGGTCAGGAAGATGATCAGGAGGCTGGAGCAGCTCTGCTGTGGGGACAGACTGAGGGAGCTGGGGGGTGTTCAGCCTGGAGAGAAGACTCCAGGCAGACCCAACAGCAGCCTTCCAGTACCTGAAGGGGGCTGCAAGAAGGCTGTAGAGGAACTGTTCTCAAAGGGCTGCAGGGACAGGACCAGGGGCAATGGTTTGACATGGGAGCAGAGCAGATTGAGATTGGATGTGAGGAACAAGTTCTGCACCAGGAGGCTGCTGGAACACTGCAACAGGCTGCCCAGGGAAGGCAGGGTGAGGCTGGAGAAGGCTCTGAGCAACCTGATCTAGTGGAGGATGTCCCTGCTGAGTGCAGAGGGTTGGACTGGATGCCCTTTGGAGGTTCCTTCCCACCCAAACCACTCAAGGATTCTATCGCTGAGTCCAACATCAGCCCAGCCCCACCATGGTCACCAAAGCCCAGGTGCCATGGCCACACTTTCCTTGAGCCCCTCCAGGGATGGGCACTCCACCACCTCCCTGGGCAGCCTCTGCCAGTCCCTGACCACTCTTGCAGCACAGAAATTTTTCCTCCTCTCCAACCTAACCCTCCCCTGGCACATTTGAGCCCATTTCCTCTCCTTCTATCACCTGATCCTAGGGAATAGAGCTCAACCTCCCCCTGGCTGCAGCCTCCTCTCAGGGAGCTGTAGAGAACAATGAGGTCTCCCCTCAGCCTCCTCTCCTCCACACTAACTCTGCATGCCCAGAGCCTGTGCCCATTGCTTCTAAGCATTTCTTCTGCTGCTGTAAGCTCCAAAAATGCTAACATTGGAGTGAAGGATCTTATCTTTCAGCTCCTTCTGGAAGGTGTAAGCCAGGTCCTTTAAGGACATGGGATTGTCTGAAGCTATTTCTGTTCATGCATGAAGCCATCCCCTTGCATGTCTAGCCTGAGTGTTGCACAGCTCAGCAGCTTTGAAGTGGTGTTTCCATCAAAGCATCTCAGTCTGGTGAGGTTTTGGTGCATTTGAGTTGCAAGGAGCCTTGGCAGCTCCTCAGTGCAGGTGAATCCCTCAGCATTTGGTGGGTACATGGCCCTGCATGGTAGGATCCTCAGCTGGTGGTAAGACCTCATTCCCTTGGAGAACCATAGAGCCACAAAGCCATTTTGGTTGGAGAAGACCTCTAAGATCACAGAGGCCAACCACCAGCACTGCCAGCTCACCCCTAATCCATGGCCCTCAGCACCACATCTCCACAGCTTTGAAGCCCCTCCAGGGATGGGCACTCCACCACCTCCCTGGGCAGCCTCTGCCAGTCCCTGACCACTCTTGCAACACAGAAATTGTTCCTCCTCTCCAACCTAACCCTCCCCTGGCACAGTTTCAGGCCATCTCCTCTCCTTCTATCACCTAATCCTAGGGAGAAGAGCCCAGCCCCCACCTGGCTCCAGCCTCCTCTCAGGAGCTATAGAGAGCAATGAGGTCTCCCTCAGCCTCCTCTCCCCCACACTGAACACCCCCAGCTCCCTCAGCTGCTCCTCCCCAGCCCTGTTCTCCAGACCCTTCCCCAGCTTGGTTGCCCTTCTCTGTTCCTGCTCCAGCCCTCAATGTCCCTCTTGCAGTGAGGAGCCCAGAACTGACTCCAGCACTCAAGCTGTGGTCTCCCCAGTGCCCAGTCCAGGGCACAATCCCTGCCCTGCTCCTGCTGCCCACACCCTTGCTGCTCCAGGCCAGGCTGCTGGTGGCCTTCTTGGCCACCTGGGCACTCCTGGCTCATCTCCAGCTGCTGTCAACCAGCACCCCCAGGTCCTGAGAGAAGCTGTGGCACCTCCATCCTTGGGGCTAGTCAGAACTTGACTGTAGATAGCCCTGAGGGACCTGATCTCACCTTGAATCACAGAAGGGTAGGGGTTGGAGGGGACCTCTGGAGATCATACCCAGGCAGGGTCACCTAGAAAAGGTCACAGAGGAACACCTCCAGGTAGGGTTGGAATGGCTCCAGAGAGGGAGATTCCACCACCTCCCTGGGCTGCCTGTAAGTGAGCTTTGAAGTCAGCTTTGGAGCTGAGCTTTAACTTTGCCCTTTCCCTTGCCTTGACCAAAGGGTTGGGGCAGATGACTATCAGAGGTCCCTGCCAGCCCTGATTATTTTTTTATGTCTGTCCCCTGAAGCTGCCTGGCTTGGCAGAGCAGCCCAAAAGGAGCTGCTCTTGTACAGCACATCTCTGACAGCCTACCCTCAACCACTGCCTCAGAGAATGTGCAATGGTTTGGGCTGGAGGGGACCTTGTAAGGTCTTCTAGTCCAACAGCCCTGCAGGGAGCAGGGACAGTGCTGGGCTCTGGAGTGCTTTGGGTTTGGTTGGGTTTTTTTGGTCTTTTTGGACTTTATTAGGGAGATCTTCACTAGGAATGTTCAACCTGTTTCTGAGGGATGCTTCACAGGTGGCCTAGTTGGTGGATAAGAAACAGGTTGGATGGTTGGACTCTATTCAGTTGTGCCCAGCTGCAGGACTCGGGGCACCAGGCACAAACTGAGAACCTAGGAGGTTCCATCTGAAGATGAGGAGAAAGTTGTTTGGTGTGAGGGTGCTGGGGGCCTGGAGCAGGCTGCCCAGAGAGGTTGTGGAGTTTTGGTTTAATTGCTGGTTTGGAAAGATTCTTTCATTGAGCTTTTAACAGGAGGGAAAGAGGTGGCCTGGCAGGGTCTGAGCTGAAGGTGTGCCTCTGCTTCAAGGTTTTGGGCATCAGCAGAGGTCAGGACCTGCAGGAGGAAGGTCAGCAGAGAGCCATAGGAGTCACACAGCTCTGGGACACTGATAGGTTTGGTCTTCAGCAAGGAAGGATCCAAAGCACACAGAAAAATCCAGATGTGGCTGGAGGGTGGACAGATTGACCTTCTGCAGTGCATCCCAGCTTGGGTCTTCTTCCATCATCATGAAGGAGGAAGGAAGGGGCAAAGAGGACTCCAAATGGCAGCTGGGTGTGGAAAAAGACCTTGGGTTTGGGGGCAGACTCTTGCCAGTGGTGCCCAGGGACAGGCCAAGGGGCACAGAGTGGAAGGCAGGAGGTGGCAGCTGAGCAGGAGGAGAAAGTTGTTTGGTGTGAGGGTGCTGGAGGCCTGGAGCAGGCTGCCCAGAGAGGTTGTGGAGTCTCCTGGTGTGGAGAGCTTCCAACCCCCCCTGGGCACTGTGCTGCTGGGCAAGCTGCTGTGGGTGCCCTGCTGGAGCAGGGGTTGGGCTGGGGCAGCTCCAGAGCTCCCTGCCCAACCTGCTGATTTTCTGCTTGCCACTGTGTTATGTTGGAAGGAAGGAAGGAAGGGAGGGAGGAAGGAAGGGAGGAAGGGAGGGAGGGAGGGAGGGAGGGAGGAAGGGAGGGAGGGAAGGAAGGAAGGGATGGAGGGAAAGGAGGGAGGGAAGGGAGGGAGGGAAAAAAGGGAGGGAGGGAAGGAAGGAAGGCAGGCAGGCAGGCTGGCTGGCTCTAAAAGGCAGAGTGGAAGAACTGTCTGTGGGAACAGAATATGTCTGGTTGGAAGAAACCTCAAAGATCTTAACTGCAAGAGTGGTCAGGGACTGGCACAGGCTGCCCAGGGAGGTGGTGGAGTCCCCATGCCTGGAGGGGTTCAAGAACTGTGTGGCCATGGTGGAGTTGGGTTGATGCTGGGCTGGGTGATCTCAGAGGGCTTCTCCAGCTGAAATGATTCCAAGTTCCTGCTCCTGTTTCCTCGAAACAACTATGAGGGAAGTGCCAATCCTGCAGGCACCAAAGCAGGCTGAGACACTGATGGGGAGCAGCATTTGCTTCTCTCTTCACAGGAGAGGCCAGGGCAGAGATTTTGCACACAGGCTGCTAAGCTGTCTTGACACCTTTGCAAGGCTGAGAGAGGGAGAGGGAGAGGGAGATGTCCCTTTTGATCCTCTTCCAACATGGTAGTAGCAGCACTTGAGCTGAGCACAGTGGCAAGCATCAAATCAGCCTGGTGAGAGCTGGGAGGGACCTCTGGAGCTCCCCCAGCCCAACCTCTGCTCCAGCAGGGCACCCACAGCAGCTTGCCCAGCACCACAGTACCCAGGGGGGGTTGGAAGCTCTCCACACCAGGAGACTCCACAACCTCTCTGGGCAGCCTGCTCCAGGCCTCCAGCACCCTCACACCAAACAACTTTCTCCTCCTGCTCAGCTGCCACCTCCTGCCTTCCACTCTGTGCCCCTTGGCCTGTCCCTGGGCACCACTCAGCAGAGCCTGGCCCCAGCCTCTTGCCCCCCACAGCTCCTTCAGCTCTTGCTGAGCATTGCTCAGATGCCCTCTGGGGCTGCTCTTCTGCAGGCTGCACAGCCCCAGGGCTCTCAGCCTTTGCTCCTCCTGCTCAGGTGGCATCTCCTGGCTTCCAGTCTCTGCACCTGGCTCCTTGGCCTGTCTCTGGGCACCACTGGCAAGTGTCTGGCCTTGGTGAAGTCATCCTGAGTGCCATTACAGGACACACCTAGGGCCACCAGGCCATCATGCCCAGGCACCATGGCTTTATGGAGGGCAGCTCCTCTCTGACCAACCTGATCTTCTGCACCAAGCTGACCCAGCCAGGTGGGGGGGGAGGGAAGGACTCTATTTGTCCTCCTGAGTCTTAGTGCTGTAGCTGAAGATCTTGGGTCTGAGCTGTGACCTTGAGGTTCTAAATGAAATGGTGATTAGCAGGCTTGGGAAGATACTAATTAGCTCAGCCAAGCATCAAATTGGTTGGATGACAGCTGAGAGGATTTCACCCAGGTGAAACTTGAAGACCTCAGGCTTCGGAGGTGTAGGAAATGCCTCTGCAGTTGGCATTGCCTCCCAAGTCATGCTCTGGGATTGCACAAAGATCTTTCCAGTGGAAATGGTCTCCCTCTCCTTGGAGAAATGTTTCTCCTGGAAGATGTCCTGCTGAATTTGGTGGCCTTCCAGTGCTGGAACTGGACTTAGGAGCAAGCTGTGGACAGACTTTTTCTCTGGGCCTGGTGTGAGAGGAAACTGGAGCAGGGCAGAGTTGGGTTGGACATCAGGAGGAAGAGGGGAGGGAGACACTGGAACTGGCTGCCAGGGAGGTGGTGGGAGCTTCATCCCTGGAGACATTCAGGATCAGGCTGGACCTGTCCCTCTGCAGCCTGCTCTGGTTAGAGGTGTCCCTGCTGCCTGCAGGGGGGTTGGAAAAGATGTCCTTGGAGGATTGGCCAAGATGTCCTTGGAGGGTCCCTTCTAACCCACTGCCATCTGTGAAGCTGTGTCTGAAAGCTGTGCAGTTGGACCTCATAACTAATTCAGCCTCACCTACGCAGACCTTCTGGTCCCTCCTATGACCATGTGCACCCCTGGGCCTCTTGGGTCCCTCCAGGATCCCTCCTGTGTCCCTCTTGTGCCCCTCCTGTGACCATGTGCATTCCTGGATCTCTTGTGGCCCTCCTGTGGCCCTCTTGGGTGCCTCTTTTGTCCCTTCGGGGTCCCTCCTGGAACCATGTGCACTGCTGGACCTCTTGTGTCCATCTTTTGTCCCTCCTGGGTCCCTCATGTGTCCCTGCTGTGACCATGTGCACTCCTGGACCTCTTGTGTCCCTCCTGGGTCCCTCCTGTGACCCTGTGCACCCCTCTGGAGGGTAGTTCTGGGCTTTGCTTACTTCTGGGGGCTTGGCAAAAGTCAGCCAGAGATCTTCATTGTTTGCAGCTGGGCTGGTTGTGCTGGTTTTGGGGTGGGTTTTGAGCAATTAGGGTCAAGTTGTGTTTCTTGCGAGGCTGTCCCTGGGGAACACCAACCAGGTCTGGAGCCCACAGCACAGAGCAGGGACCTGCTGGAGCAGGGCAAGAGGAGGCCACAAAAAATGGTCAGAGGGTGGAATCCCTCTGCTGTGAGACCAGGCTGGGAGAGCTGGGGGTGTTCAACCTGGAGAGCTTCAAGGAGACCTTCTGGTGGCCTTTCAGTGCTTTAAAGAGGCCAGAAGAGAGATGGTCCTTATGAGGAAGAGAGGACACTGTGGGAAGCTTCCTCAGATGCCTGCAGTGGGGTATGAAATGTTGACACCCATCTAAGGTCAGCCCAGTGCTGCCTCTCTCTGACTTTCCTGAACTTCTGTGGAATCTGAGTCTTCTCTGGCTTAGGAACATTGAGCAGACAACTCTGAGCATCCTGCCTCTTCTAATTAAAACAGCAACTGGAGCAGGCCAGGGAAACATCATCTCAACATAAATATCCTTGGCAAGCTCCACTGGAGCAGCTCTGCTGTGAGACCAGGCTGAGGGAGCTGGGGGTGTGCAGCCTGGAGAGGAGAAGGCTCCAGGGGGACCTTAGAGCTGCCTGCCAGGACCTGAAGGGATCCTGCAGGAAGGCTGCAGAGAGACTTTTGCTGAGGGTGTCTGGAGACAGGCCAAGGGGAATGGTTTGGAGCTGAGGCAGAGCAGGGTCAGAGTGGAGCTGAGGAAGAAGTTCTTGAGTGTGAGGGTGGTGAGAGTCTGGCACAGGCTGCCCAGGGAGGCTGTGGCTGCCTCCTCCCTTCAGCTCTTGCTGAGCATTGCTCAGATGCCCTCTGGGGCTGCTCTTCTGCAGGCTGCACAGCCCCAGGGCTCTCAGCCTTTGTTCCTCACACAGCTGCTCCAGGCCCCTCAGCATCCTTGGAACCTCCTCTGGACTACTGAACAGCTACAGAAATGTAAGCCTGGCCTTCCCCTGCCTTTGAAGCTGAGAGCAAACCTCTTGTGTAGGCACAGGCAGGAATCCCTGAGATCATGCACACCAAGCAATGTGTTCTCCTGGAGCTGGGGTGCTGCAGGGCTCAGAATATTCAAAGTGGTACCAGGAGGGTGTGCAGCTGTGGGGAAGTGCTTCAAGATCCAGAGGTGGAAGGAAGCAAAGAGCTTTTGCAGCTAAACCCAGAGAGAAGGCAGAGGGAAGGAGCCTTAAATCAGAAGGAAAGAAAGACCCCTAATGGTCGGAAGGGAATTGGCAGAAGACAGCAGCCAGCAGAATCATAGAACCAGAGAATGGTTTGGATTAGAAAACACCTCCAGGATCATCCAATCCAACCTTCAACCCAACCCCACCATGACCACCAAACCCTGTCCCCAAGGGCCATGGCCACACATTTCTTGAACCCCTCCAGGGATGGGGACTCCACCACCTCCCTGGGCAGCCTCTGCCAATCCCTGACCACACTTGCAGCACAGAAACTGTTCCTCATCTCCAACCTAACCCTGCCCTGGCACAGTTTCAGATTGCTCAGAGCCCCATCAAATCTGACCTTGAATGTCTCCAGGGATGGGGCCTCCTTCACCTCCCTGGGCAACCTGAGTGTTCCACCACCATCAGTGTAAAGAGCTTCTTGCCATGGCCAATGAAGTCCTTTCATGATCTTAGAAGTTCCAACCTTAATGATTCTATCATCCTATGAATGAAAAACAGGAGCAGGGCAATGATTGTCCTCCTGGACGCAGCACTGGAGAGTCCACAGCTTGAGTGCTGGGGTCAGTTCTGGGCTCCTCACTCCAAGATGGACCTTGAAGGGGTGGAGCAGGGCCAGAGAAGGGCAACAGAGCTGGGGAAGGGTCTGGAGAGCAGGGCTGGGGAGGAGCAGCTGAGGGAGCTGGGGGTGCTCAGTGTGGGGAAGAGGAGGCTGAGGGAGACCTCATTGCTCTCTACAGCTCCCTGAGAGGAGGCTGGAGCCAGGTGGGGAACAAGGGACAGGATGAGAGAAAATAACCTCAAGTTTCCCAGGGCAGGGTTAGGTTGGAGCTGAGGAACAGTTTCTGTGCTGCAAGAGTGGTCAGGGATTGGCAGAGGCTGCCCAGGGAGGTGGTGGAGTCCCCATCCCTGGAGGGGTTCAAGAACCCTATGGCCATGGTGCTTGGGGCCAGGGTTTGGGGGCTATGGTGGTGCTGGGTTGCTGGTTGGACTGGATGAGCTTGGAGGTCTTTTCCAAGCTTAGTGATTGTGTGAGAAGGCCACCAGAAACCCCAGCATGTACTGAACAAATTAGGGTCTAAGCCCCAGAAAGCAAAGCAGCCAAGCCTCAGCCATGTCACCTGTGAGGGCTTCTGCTGCCTGCCTTGCAGCCTCTTTAGGAGACACTCAGGGGTTCACAGGACAGGCTGCCAGCTTGCAGCAGCTGCCACTGCAGGAAGATGGCAAAGCTGCTGAAGAAGTCTTTTGAGAGGGACCAGCTTCACAAGGGATCTCCTGATACCATAGCATGGAGGAGATCCTACCTTGGAGCCTTCTGGAGGTCGATGTCAAGGATGAAAACTCCACTGAAAGGGAGAAAATAGCCAAGAAAAGGCAAAGATGGGCACAAAGTAACTGCTGAGTCTAGCAGTCCATGGTCACATGAAGTCCTCCTAGGCTTGATTCCTAGAGGAGATTCCTGCAGGCTGGTCCTAGCAGTCCATGATGACCTGAAGCCCTCTTGATGAAGAACTCCTAGGTTTGATCCCTGGGGAAGACTCCTGAAAGCTCGGCCTAGTAGTCCATGATCACCTGAAGCCCTGTTGATGAAGTCTTCCTAGGTTTGATCCCTAGAGTAGGTTCCTGCAGGCTGGTCCTAGCAGTCCATGATGACCTGAAGCCATGTTGATGAAATCCTTCTAGGTTTGAACTGTAGAGAAGGCTTCTGCAGGTTGGTTCTAGCTGTCCATGATCACCTTAAGCCTTGTTGATGAAGTCCTCCTAGGTCTGATCCCTGGGGAAGGCTCCTGCAGCCTTGGCTTAGTATTCCATGATGACCTGAAACCCTCTTGATGAAGTCCTCCTAGGTTTGATCTGTAGAGAAGGCTCCTGCTGGTTGGTTCTAGCTGTCCATGATCACCTTAAGCCTTGTTGATGAAGTCCTCCTAGGTCTGATCCCTGGGGAAGGCTCCTGCAGCCTTGGCTTAGTATTCCATGATGACCTGAAGCCCTCTTGATGAAGTCCTCCTAAGTTTAATATCTAGAAAAGGTTCCTGCAGGCTGGTCCAAGCTGTCCAGGGTGACCTGAAGCCCTCTTGATGAAGTCCTCCTAGGTTTGATCCCTGGGGAAGGCTCCTCCAGGTTGGTTCTAGTAGTCCTTGATGACCTGAAGCCTTCTTGATGAGGTCCTCCTAGGTTTGACCCCTAGGGAAGGTTCCTGCAGGCTGGTTCTAGCAGTCCATGGTCATCTGAAGCCCTGTGGATGAGGTCCTCCTAGGTGTGGTCCCTAGGGAAGGTTCCTGCTGGCAAATGGAGCCTGGCCAACGTGCTGGAGCAGTTTCATTTCTGAAGCTCCTCACCATGGCTTCATTTCTGGTGAGCTCTCACCGGAGGTCACTGTTGGCATGAGATTGGAGGCTTGGTTCGAGCATCTCTCTCTAGCTTCAGTGAAGAGAGTCATTGATTCCTGGAGAGGTTTGGGTGGGAAGGGACCTTTAGATGTCCCCCAGCCCAGGCTCTCTGCAGTCAGCAGGGACATCTGTGAGCTGCTTGCTCAGAGCCTTCTGCAACCTGACCTGGTAATGGCTCCAGGGATGGGGCAGCTACCACCACCTGGGCCAGGGTATCCCCAGCCTCAGTACAAACAATTTCTTCCTTCCCTCCAGCCTCAATCTTCCTCCTTTGGTTCCAAAGGATTCTGCAGAACAGAGAGCAGGCAATGGGTCTAAGAAGCTGGAAATCAGGTCTGCAGGTGTCCTGCCAAGCACCAGGCCTGGACTGCTTTGGTCTGTTGGCTGTGGGCTTGAGGATTTATTCAATACCAATCAGATTTGCATGAACCATAAAGTTTACAGGAGGGGTTTCAAATCTTGGCTTCTTGGACCTTTGGACTTTCTTAGCTCCTGTGTCTCCTGACTTCTCCTGGTTGCTCCCCAGTGCTAGAGGGACAGAGAACTGCTGGAGAGAGTCCAGGGGAGGCTGCAGAGCTGCTGAGGGGCCTGGAGCAGCTGTGTGAGGAGCAAAGGCTGAGAGCCCTGGGGCTGTGCAGCCTGCAGAAGAGCAGCCCCAGAGGGCATCTGAGCAATGCTCAGCAAGAGCTGAAGGAGCTGTGGGGGGCAAGAGGCTGGGGCCAGGCTCTGCTGAGTGGTGCCCAGGGACAGGCCAAGGGGCACAGAGTGGAAGGCAGGAGGTGGCAGCTGAGCAGGAGGAGAAAGTTGTTTGGTGTGAGGGTGCTGGAGGCCTGGAGCAGGCTGCCCAGAGAGGTTGTGGAGTCTCCTGGTGTGGAGAGGTCCAACCCCCCCTGGGCACTGTGCTGCTGGGCAAGCTGCTGTGGGTGCCCCTGCCTGGTTGACCTCCAGAGGTCCCTTCCAAGGCCCCCATGCTGTGATGGGAAGTCAGGCTGTGGAGCTCTTGGGGGTTCTTTTCCATTGCCAACAATTACATTCATGAAAATTAAAAAAAAAAAAAAAAACCAGAATAAAATAGAAGATTTGAGTGCTGGATGAGGATGGTCCTGAGAAGAAGGTGCTCTGTTTTGGCTTCTTCCAGGAAGATATTCCCTGTCTGGCTTTGGGCTGGGTTTGAGTTGAGTTGTCCACCATTATGGAGCAGAAGAGGGCTCCAGTAAACACAGTGCCCATGAGTCTGGCTCCTCAGGTCCTGGCATGGTGATAAAAGCCAAAGAATGATTCATTTGCTAGGAGAAGGGGTCTAGGAGCTGGGGCACTGCATGTATTCCATAGGATTAGAGAGTTGCTTGGTGGGAAAAGCCCTGTGAGATCCTCCAGTCCAACCTTTCTCTAGCTCTGCCCAGGCTGGGGCTGCCCCATGCCCCTCAGCACCACATCTCTGCCTCTTGGGAACACCTCCAGGGATGGGGATTCAGCCATCTCTCTGGGAAGCCTTTGAGTCAAGAAGTTTCATTCTCATGTCCAACCTAAAGTTCCCCTGGGGCAACTTGAGGCCATGTCCTCTTGTCCCATCACTTGTTCCTAGGGAGCAGAGCCCAACACCCACCTGGCTCCAACCTCCTCTCAGGGAGATGTAGAGAGCAATGAAGTCTCCCTCAGCCTCCTCTCCTCCACACTGAACACCCCCAGCTCCCTCAGCTGCTCCTCCCCAGCCCTGTTCTCCAGACCCTTCCCCAGCTCTGTTACCCTTCTCTAGCCCTGCTCCAGCCCTCAATGTCCTTCTTGGAGTGGCCCAAAACTGAACTCAGGATTCAAAGTGTGGCTTCACCAGCTCCCACCCTGTGGTTTTGCCTGGGGTTTTGTATCAAGATCCACAGCCTGCTGCAAAAGATCATTCTGGGTCTCAGTCCTTGGAGTGAGGTGGGGCTTGGTCTCTTCTCCAAGGAACAAGTGCTAGGGCAAGTGGAAATGGCCTCAAGTTGCACCAGGGGATGTTTAGCGGGGAGATGAGGAACAATTTCTGTGCTGCAAGAGTGGTCAGGGACTGGCAGAGGCTGCCCAGGGAGGTGGCAGAGTCTCCATCCTTGGAGATGTTCCAGTAAGGTGTGGCCATGGCACTTGGGGACATGGTTTGATGGCCATGGCGGGGTTGGGTTGATGTTGGACCGGATGATCTCAGAGGCCTTCTCCAGCCTTGATGGTCATGGAGGTGTTTAAAAGAGGCAGTGGCAGATTCCCCATCCCTGGGTGGGGGATTTCAGAGCTGTGCAGATGTGGTGCTGAGGGCCAGGGGTTGGTGGTCGTGGTGGTGTTGGGTTGCTGGTTGGACAATGATCTCCCAGATCTTTTCCAACCTGTGGGGCTGGGATTCCATGTAGTGTCCTCTGTGCTTTTGCCACGATGGAAATAAACAATGGTTTGGGGCTGGGGTTGGGGTTTTTTGCCATTTCATCATTTCAGCAAAGTTTCTCCTCCTCCTCCTCCTTGTGCCTGTGCTCAGCAGTGTTCATTCAGCTGGGTGATTGGAAATGGAGAGCATTTGGCTAATTAGCAGGCAGCTGCTCCCTCCACTCAATGACTCATGGAGGGATATTTATGGTGCACAACTGTTTTGCAAGCTTGGAGAAACTTGCATTGGTTGGCTGGTTTGGGATGGAGTTTTTTTGTGTGGTTTTGGGGTTCTTTTATGCCCCAAAAGGACATAAAAAGCAGCTGTTGGTGCTTCTACAGAAAGGAAAAGCCAACTGCTGCCTTCATTCTGGAGCTTCTATTACAGGAAAGATCTGGAGATGCTGGAGTGTGTCCAGAGAAGGGCCATGAGGATGAGCAGAGGCCTGGAGCTGCTCTGCTGTGAGGACAGACTGAGAGTTGAGGTTGTTCAGTCCGGAGTAGAGAAGGTTCCCAGGAGACCTTCTTGTGGCCTTCCAGTATCTGAAGGGGGCTCCAAGAAAGCTGGGGAGGGACTTTTGAGGGTGTCAGGGAGTGATAGGACTGGGGGGAATGGAACAAAACTAGAAATGGGGAGATTCAGATTGGATGTTAGGAAGAAATTCTTCCCCATGAGGGTGGTGAGACACTGGCAGAGGTTGCCCAGGGAGGTGGTGGAAGCCTCATGCCTGGAGGTTTTTGCAGCCAGGCTGGATGTGGCTGTGAGCAACCTGCTGTAGTGTGAGGTGTCCCTGGGCATGGCAGGGGGGTTGGAACTGGATGAGCTTGAAGGTCTCTTCCAACTCAACCCATCCCATGAGTACCTCATTCTGACCTGTGTGGAGACAGATGCAGAAAGGGAAGGTTCAATGAAAGTAAGACTCACTTTAGATTGGTTTCATGAAGGTTCCAGCTGAGCAGGAGGAGAAAGTTGTTTGGTGTGAGGGTGCTGGAGGCCTGGAGCAGGCTGCCCAGAGAGGTTGTGGAGTCTCCTGGTGTGGAGAGCTTCCAAGTCCCCCTGGGCACTGTGCTGCTGGGCAAGCTGCTGTGGGTGCCCTGCTGGAGCAGGGGTTGGGCTGGGGATGCTCCAGAGGTCCCTTCCAGCCTCACCATGCTGGGACTCTGGGATTGGTTTTGCAAGTTGAATGCCAGGACAATGTCAGAAGCTTTCCTAATGAGGTGTTCAAGAACCCTGTGGCCATGGCATTTGGGGCCATGGTTTAGTGGCCATGGTGGTGTTGGGTTGCTGGTTGGACTGGGTAATCTGGGAGGTCTTTTCCAACCTTACTGATTCAGTGGCTGACACTGGGACATTGTCCTTTGTGGTCACTCATTACACAGAGCAAGGAGGATTTCACCTACCAGATGCTTCTCTTCTTGCTTTAATTTATTGATGAACTCTTTTCTGCCCAGACAAGAAAATGGCACTTCTGGAAGCAGCACAACAGCACTAAGTAACTCCTGAAGGCATTTTGCATCTCCTCAAATGCTGATGGGTGGCTTCTTCCAACTCCACTCAGAAGTTTTCCAAAGCCCCTTTTAATCACTCAGTAGATCAGCAGGAGAAACACTGAGAACGTTGTCTGGCCCCACTGAAGGTGCCAGCAAAATCTCTTTTGACTTCAAGAGGTGAGATGATCTCAAAGGTCCCTTCCAGTCTCAGCATTCTATGATTTGAGGGATTTTCAAGCACACCTGGAGTGACATCAGTGAAGTAATGGAGCTCCATCGTGGCTAGGATGGGGAGAAATGGCCTCAAGCTGCCCCAGGGCAGGTTTAGGTTGGACATTGGAAGAAACTTCTTGGCTGAAAGGGTTCTCAAAGCCTTGCTCAGGTTGCCCAGGGAGGTGGCTGAATCCCCATCCCTGGAGGGGTTTCAGAGAGGCAGAGCTGTGGTGTTGAGGGCCATGGTTGGGGAGGCTTGTAGTGATAGGCCAAGGGGCAGTGGTGTGGAACTGGAGCAGGGCAGAGTTAGGTTGGACATCAGGAGGAAGCTCTGCACAGTGAGGGTGGGGAGACACTGGAACAGGCTGGCCAGGGAGGGGGTTGAGGCTCCATCCCTGGAGACATTGAAGCTCAGCCTTGCTGTGTCCCTGTGCAGCCTGCTCTGGTTGGAGGTGTCCCTGCTGCCTGCAGGGGGCTTGGACAAGATGCCCTTGGAGGGTCCCTTCCAATCCAATGCTATCTGTGAAGCTGTGACTGGGTCAGCCCCAGCCTTGGTAGAGGTGGAGAATGGTTGGACTCCATGATCTGAAAGGGTTTTTCCAGCCAAAGGATTCTGTGAAATCCCAGCCAGAGCAGCACTCCCTTCCCATCTCAAATCCCCAGCTCCCTTCCCCTCCTCAGCAGAGATTTCCTGCCTTTTGTTGTGCTTTTAAGGCTCTTGCTGAATGCTCCATCATTTATTATTCATCTCTAGCTTCAAGCAGCCTCTTTGCATCCTCCTCTCCCATCTGAAGCAGCCGGAAGTGTTTCAGCAGGAGAAGCAGCAGCTTTATGGAACATCAGATCTCATCACAAAGTTCTCCAGTGACATCTCTGTCTCTGCTGCCTGTTCCTAACACTTTTGGGTTGCATTTCCTTTGGTTTTGAGGCCTTGAGCAACCAGGTCTGGTTGAGAATCATCCCTGCCAGGGCGTGGGGACAGTCTGAAGGTACTCAAGGAGCTGTAGCTGTGGTGCTTCAGGATACAGTTCAGTGGTCATGGTGGTTGGGTTATGGTTGGACTCAGTGGTCTTGAAGGTCTTTTCCAGCCTTAATGGTTCTATGAACCCTGTGGCCATGGTGCTTTGGGGCAGGGCTTAGTGGCCATGATGGTCCTGGGTTGATGGCTGGACTCAGGGATCTGAAAGGTCTCTTCCAACTGTAACACTTCTATGATTCCATGGAAACTGCTGCTCCAGCTCCATCCCAGAAACTGTTGGAAAAAAAAGAGATAGGAATATTTTCCTTCCTGAGTTCCTGAGTTCCATCCTCCCAAGTTCCTTCCTCCCAAGTTCCATCCTCCCGAGTTCCTTCCTCCCGAGTTCCTTCTGAGTTCTCTCCGTCTGAGTTCCTTCCCTCCTTCCAAGTTCCTTCCTTCCTGAGTTCCCTCCTTCCAAATTCCTTCCCCCCTTCCAAGTTCCTTCCTTCCTGAGTTCCCTCCTTCCAAGTTCCTTCCCTCCTTCCAAGTTCCTTCCCCCCTTCCAAGTTCCTTCCTTCCTGAGTTCCCTCCTTCCACGTTCCTTCCCTCCTTCCACGTTCCTTCCCTCCTTCCACGTTCCTTCCCTCCTTCCAAGTTCCTTCCTTCCTCAGTTCCCTCCTTCCAAGTTCCTTCCCTCCTTCCAAGTTCCTTCCTTCCTGAGTTCCTTCCCTCCTTCCAAGTTCCTTCCCTCCTTCCAAGTTCCTTCCTTCCTGAGTTCCTTCCCTCCTTCCACGTTCCTTCCCTCCTTCCAAGTTCCTTCCCTCCTTCCCGAGTTCCTTCCTTCCCAAGTTCCTTCCTCCCGAGTTCCATCTTCCCGAGTTCCTTCCTTCCCGAGTTCCTTCCTTCCCGAGTTCCTTCCTTCCCAAGTTCCTTCCTCCCGAGTTCCTTCCTCCCGAGTTCCTTCTGAGTTCTCTCCATCTGAGTTCCTTCCCTCCTTCCAAGTTCCTTCCTTCCTGAGTTCCCTTCTTCCAAGTTCCTTCCCTCCTTCCAAGTTCCTTCCTTCCTGAGTTCACTCCTTCCAAGTTCCTTCCCTCCTTCCAAGTTCCTTCCCTCCTTCCAAGTTCCTTCCTTCCTGAGTTCCCTCCTTCCAAGTTCCTTCCCTCCTTCCAAGTTCCTTCCCCCCTTCCAAGTTCCTTCCCCCCTTCCAAGTTCCTTCCTTCCTGAGTTCCCTCCTTCCACGTTCCTTCCCGAGTTCCAAGTTCCTTCCTTCCTGAGTTCCCTCCTTCCAAGTTCCTTCCCTCCTTCCAAGTTCCTTCCCTCCTTCCAAGTTCCTTCCTTCCTGAGTTCCTTCCCTCCTTCCAAGTTCCTTCCCTCCTTCCAAGTTCCTTCCCTCCTTCCAAGTTCCTTCCTTCCTGAGTTCCTTCCTTCCTGAGTTCCTTCCCTCCTTCCACGTTCCTTCCCTCCTTCCACGTTCCTTCCCTCCTTCCACGTTCCTTCCCTCCTAAGTTCCTTCCCTCCTGAGTTCCTTCCTTCCTGAGTTCCTTCCTTCCTGAGTTCCTTCCCTCCTTCCATGTTCCTTCCCTCCTTCCACGTTCCTTCCCTCCTTCCACATTCCTTCCCTCCTTCCAAGTTCCTTCCCTCCTTCCAAGTTCCTTCCTTCCCGAGTTCCTTCCTTCCCGAGTTCCTTCCTCCCGAGTTCCTTCTGAGTTCTCTCCGTCTGAGTTCCTTCCCTCCTTCCAAGTTCCTTCCCTCCTTCCAAGTTCCTTCCTTCCTGAGTTCCTTCCTTCCTGAGTTCCTTCCTTCCTGAGTTCCTTCCCTCCTTCCACGTTCCTTCCCTCCTTCCAAGTTCCTTCCCTCCTTCCAAGTTCCTTCCTTCCCGAGTTCCTTCCTTCCCGAGTTCCTTCCTCCCGAGTTCCTTCTGAGTTCTCTCTGTCTGAGTTCCTTCCCTCCTTCCAAGTTCCCTCCTTCCAAGTTCCTTCCCTCCTTCCAAGTTCCTTCCCTCCTTCCAAGTTCCTTCCTTCCTGAGTTCCTTCCTTCCTGAGTTCCTTCCCTCCTGAGTTCCTTCCCTCCTTCCACGTTCCTTCCCTCCTTCCACGTTCCTTCCTTCCTTCCAAGTTCCTTCCTTCCTGAGTTCCTTCCTTCCTGAGTTCCTTCCTTCCCGAGTTCCTTCCTTCCCGAGTTCCTTCCTCCCGAGTTCCTTCTGAGTTCTCTCCGTCTGAGTTCCTTCCCTCCTTCCAAGTTCCTTCCTTCCTGAGTTCCCTCCTTCCAAGTTCCTTCCCTCCTTCCAAGTTCCTTCCTTCCTGAGTTCCCTCCTTCCAAGTTCCTTCCTTCCTGAGTTCCCTCCTTCCAAGTTCCTTCCTTCCTTCCTGAGTTCCTTCCTCCCGAGTTCCTTCCATCTGAGTTCCTTCCCCCCTTCCAAGTTCCTGCCTCCTGAGTTCCTTCCTTCCTCCCAAGTTCCCTCCATCTGAGTTCCTTCCCTCCTTCCAAGTTCCTTCCTTCCGTCCAAGTTCCTTCCTTCCATCCCTCCATTCAGGGCTCAGCTCCCTTCCATCCCCTTTACAACCAAATCTTCTGTTGCGTTACTTGGGGTTTGGGCTTTGCTGGTTTTTTTTTCCTGGCAGCTACCATCTGTGTTTGGGATTTTATTAAGTGAATTTATTTCCCTGAACTAAACCAAACATCATTCAGGCTGAAAAAAAAAAAAAAAAACCACCAAAACCCAAACCAAATAAAAACTGAGCAGGCAGGGGGGCTGGGGTACAAAAAAATCAAAGCTCTTTACCCTCAGTGGGAGCCCTACTACCACTTGGCTTCATTATCCCCAGCACCTCACTCCTTATTCCTCTTTTACCCGCCTATCCCTCCATCCCCCCTCCAAAAAAAAAAAAAAAACCAGGGAAAAAATAATGAGGTTTGATTTGAGAACACAGAATTAAGTTGGAAATAATGGAAAGGGAAAAAAAAACCAAACAAACAAACAAAAAAAAAAAAACCAAGCAATGCCCTTTGGGTTTGGCAGTGAAGTGAAAGGTACAAAAAGGGAGTTAAAAGATATTGGGGCCACTTCTCTTTGAGGCATTTGTCATCTTCCTCTCCCATCTGAAGCAGCCAGGAGAAGAAGTCTGGGTGAGGGGTGCAGGTGGCATCAATCTGGGTGCCTGTGGTGGTCTGCTGGAGGGGAGGAGGCTCTACAGGGGGACCTGGTCAAGCTGGATCCATGGCTGAGGTCAATGGGATGAGCTTCAACAAGGCCAAGTGCTGGGTCCTGCAGTGGGTCACAACAACCCCATGGAAGCTCCAGGCCTGGGGCAGAGTGGCTGGAAACTGCCCAGCAGTAAAGGACCTGGGGGTGCTGGTTGACAGCAGCTGGAGATGAGCCAGGAGTGCCCAGGTGGCCAAGAAGGCCACCAGCAGCCTGGCCTGGAGCAGCAAGGGTGTGGGCAGCAGGAGCAGGGCAGGGATTGTGCCCTGGACTGGGCACTGGGGAGACCACAGCTTGAGTGCTGGGGTCAGTTCTGGGCTCCTCACTCCACAAGGGCTGGAGCAGGACCAGAGAAGGGCAACCAAGCTGGGGAAGGGTGTGGAGAACAGGGCTGGGGAGGAGCAGCTGAGGGAGCTGGGGGTGTTCAGTGTGGGGAAGAGGAGGCTGAGGGGAGACCTCATTGCTCTCTACAGCTCCCAGAGAGGAGGCTGGAGCCAGGTGGGGGTTGGTCTCTTCTCCCTAGGATTAGGTGATAGAAGGAGAGGAAATGGCCTGAAACTGTGCCAGGGGAGGGTTAGGTTGGAGAGGAGGAAAAATTTCTGTGCGCAGGAGTGGTCAGGGACTGGCACAGGCTGCCCAGGGAGGTGGTGGAGTGCCCATCCCTTGAGGGGCTCATGGGACTTGGGGTCATGGTTTGGTGGCCATGGTGGGGTTGGGACTGGATCTTAAAGGTCTTCTCCACCTGCAAGCATTCTGTGACTCTGAATGCAGGAGGGAAGGTCTCTGAGTCGTGAGCTATAAAGAGCAGGGCTCTGCAGGGGGCTGTGGAACAGTGCCTGTGCTGCAGGAACCAGGAATTGTCCTTCTCCCTCCCATGGAATCAAATTTATTGCAGTCATTGCTGTGAATATCAGAACCTGGCCTTTTCTCCCCACCCCATGCCATAGACCACCACAATAAGGTTGTCAGCAGGAGCAGTGCCTGGCCAGATGAGGGCTCAGCCTCAGGGGTGTCATTGTGTTAACCTAATCCATTCCCTTGCTCCCCCAAGGACAATTCCACAGCTCATTACATCCCACGGCCTTGCAGGAGGCTGCTGGCAACACCAAGAGCAACCACTGAGAGGAATTGTCCTGCAGTGGAGAGAAAAGAGGGAGGAAAGCCTGGGCCAGGTTCCTGGAGGTCTGATATTTGCAGCTGCCTTCAGGTAAAAAGTGAGATGAGGTTCACTGAAAGCTGTGGATGGGGCACTTCAGGACATGGTTTAATGGCCATGGTGGTCTCAGGTCAGTAGGTGGACTTGGTGATCTTAGAAGTCTTTTCCAGTTGCAAGGATTCTCTGATCCCAGGTGCTTCTGTCCTTCAGAGGCTACAGAAATTCCACCCCGGTCAGTGTCTGCTCCCACTGAGTACGGACTAGGGAGGGCTGGAGCAGCTCTGCTGTGGGGCCAGGCTGAGGGAGCTGGGGGTGTTCAGCCTGGAGAGGAGAAGGCTCCAAGGAGACCTTGCAACATCCTTCCAGTACCTGAAGGGATCCTGCAGGAAGGCTGAAGGGGGACTTTCTACAAGGGGTTGTAGTGATAAATTGAGAGGGAATGGATTGGAGGTTGAGCAGGGAACGTTGAGACTGGAGAGGAGGAAGAAATTCTTGACAGTGAGGCTGGAGAGACACTGGAACAGGTTGCCCAGGGAGGCTGTGGCTGCCTCCTGCCTGGGGATGTTGAAGTCCAGGCTGGATGAGGCCTTGAGCAGCTGAGTCTGGTTGAGAGGTGTCCCTGGGCATGGTGGGGAGGTTGGAGTGGATGAGCTCTGAGCTCCCTTCCAGCCTGAGCCGTTCTGGGATAATCCACCACCAATTTGGATATTTTGAAGAGGGGTTTTGGTTTCTTTTTTTTCCCCTGCTCTGGAAGGAATGGGAGTTTGAGAGCAGCCTTTGGAGAACCCTTGCTGCCAGTTCCAATTAGCCTCCTTCCAATGGGGATGTTCCCCTGGGTCAGGGTTTGATTCAGAGGGGGACAGATGGATCTCCTCACGGCTGCATGGTTCTGCTGCTGCATCAAGGATACACAACCATGGAATCATTTTGGTTGGAAGAGACCTTTGAGAGTATCAACTCCAACCACTCTTTGTCTGTGTAAAAGGGAAAAACAGCAATGATGAAGGGCTGGAAGCCCTCTGCTGTGAGGCCAGGCTGGGACAGTTGGGGCTGTGCAGCCTGGAGAAGAAAAGGCTCCAGGAGACCTTTTGCTGACCTTTCAGTGCTTGCAGGGGTGAGCAGAAAGCTGGGGACAGACTTTTTCTCAGGACCTGTGGTGCCAGGCCAAGGGGGGATGGTTTGGACTCCAAGAGGGAGATTGAGAGTGGAGAGAAGGGAGAAAGGTTTGGCACTGAGGGTGGGGAGAGCCTGGCCCAGGCTGCCCAGAGAGGTGGGAGCTGCCCCATGGCTGGCACCACTGCAGGTCAAGGCTGTCTGGGGCTCTGAGCACTCTGCTCTGGTTGGGGATGTCCCTGCTGACTGCAGAGGAGGTTGTAGTAGGTGACCTTTCAAGGTCCCTTCCCACCCAAAGCATTCTGTGGTTCCACAACTTTGTTATGCTGATAAAATTGCCCTCCCAGCATGACGGGTTGGAAGGGACCTCTGGACATAATGAGCATGGCCAAGAGCTGTCAGAAAGAGGAGTGTAGAAGGTCAGAAGTTCCAAAAGATGCTCCTCAGGCTCTCCCAACAGCATCTTGCTGAGACCTGCTTTACCCATGCCCATTTTTGGGTACCCAGGCTGGTAGTGAGCTCCACTCCAATATTTCCTCGTGCAGGCAGTGACTAACATCCGTGTGTGGGAACAAACATGAGGGACGTGGAGGCTTGCCAGAAGAGTTTGGTTCCTGCACCTGCTAAATCCTCAGCCTTTAGTTTCTGGTGTGTAGATGATCAAGAGAATGTTTCCAGCGTGTAATCCAAAGAGATGTGACTTGGAATGATTCCTGCAATACCTGGGGGACAACAAGGTGCCCATGAGGCAGCAATGTGTCCTGGTGGGCAAGAAGGCCAAAGGTATCCTGGGGGGAGGAAGAAGAGTGTGGCCAGCAGGACAAGGGAGGTTCTCCTGACCCTCTGCTCTGCCCTGCTCAGGCCACAGCTGCACTGCTGGGTCCAGTTCTGGGCTCCCCAGTCCCAGAAGGACAGAGAACTGCTGGAGAGAGTCCAAGGGAGGCTGCAGAGCTGCTGAGGGGCCTGGAGCAGCTGTGTGAGGAGCAAAGGCTGAGAGCCCTGGGGCTGTGCAGCCTGCAGAAGAGCAGCCCCAGAGGGCATCTGAGCAATGCTCAGCAAGAGCTGAAGGAGCTGTGGGGGGCAAGAGGCTGGGGCCAGGCTCTGCTGAGTGGTGCCCAGGGACAGGCCAAGGGGCACAGAGTGGAAGGCAGGAGGTGGCAGCTGAGCAGGAGGAGAAAGTTGTTTGGTGTGAGGGTGCTGGAGGCCTGGAGCAGGCTGCCCAGAGAGGTTGTGGAGTCTCCTGGTGTGGAGAGCTTCCAACCCCCCTGGGCACTGTGGTGCTGGGCAAGCTGCTGTGGGTGCCCTGCTGGAGCAAGGGGTTGGGCTGGGGGAGCTCCAGAGCTCCCTTCCCACCCCTCCCATGCTGTGATTTTGGGGTTCTGAGCCATGTGTCTCCTTACTGAAGCTCTTCTGCCTGGGGAGGTGCTGGGAAGCAGGTTGCAGACCCTGCTGCAGTGGAGGCTGTGTGAATTGTGCCAGCCTGAGGACCTCCAGTAGTGTCAGCTGGTGGAGGGAGCTTGCAGAGCTGTCAGTCACCTTCCCTCAGCAGAAGGGGAGGGTTTGCTGCTTCACACCTCAGGTCATGGTCTCAGAGGTGTGATTCACAGCTCACATGAAAGGCTTCTCCTGGAGGCTCCCTCCAGCCCTGCCTGATGCAGATGGTAGCAAGAAGCTCTTCTATGGAAGCTACCTGAGACCCTCCCCTTCTCCCTTAAGTGCAGGAGGCTCCTTGGAGTAGAAATATTGTTTGGTTTTGGTTGTTTTTTTCCCCACTGTCACAAAGCTAGGGCAGCTATTCATCAGCCATGTGCCTGGTAAATGTTCTGTGCTGGCAGGGAGCCCAAGCTCTCCATCTGCTCCCCGTGGTCTGGTGCTGCAGGAGCGTGCTGCTGGCACTGTGGTGACTGTTCCTGTGGGTGTCACTGAGACATCCCTGCCTGGCTTCATCTCCTCCAGCATCAGATGATGTTCTGGAAGCTGTGTACATTCTGTCTCTTCATGCTTCATCGAGAAGGTCATTCCTCCAAGAAGTTAAAAGTCAGAGCTTGCTTGAGACGTGGCTGACCCAGGAGGTGGCACAGAAAAGGTTTCCTCCAGCTGGTAATATCATGCTACCAGGCAGTTTCTTTGCTTCTTCATTGAACCACAGTGTGGGAGGGGTTGGAAGGGACCTCTGGAGGTCATTCAGTCCAGAGCAGGATCACCCAGGGCAGGTTACACAGGAACACAGCCAGCTGGGGTTGGAAGCTCTCCACACAAGGAGACTTCGCAACCTCTCTGGGCAGCCTGCTCCAGGCCTCCAGCACCTTCCCACCAGGTTTCTCCTCCTGCTCTGGTGGCACCTCCTGCCTTCCCACTTGTACCTGTTGCCCTTTGTCCTGTCCCTGGGCACCACCAAACAGAGCCTGGCACATTCATCCTGACACCCACTCCTCAGATATTGATAGACATTGCTCAGATCCCCTCTCAGCCTTCTCCTCTCCACACTAAACAGCCCCAGGGCTCTCAGCCTTTCTTCACAGCAGAGCTGTTCCAGTTCCTTCCTCATCCTCACAGCTCTCTGTCTGTATTGAACTGGGGAGCCCAGAACTGGACACAGCCTTGCAGGTGTGGTGTGAGCAGGGCAGAGCAGAGGGGCAGCAGAACCTCCCCAGCCCTGCTGGCAACACTTCTCTGGATGCACCCCAGGATGCCCTTGGCCCTCTTGCCTTCAAGGGCTCATTGCTGCCCATGCAGAACTTACTGTCTACCAGCACTCCAAGGCCTTTCTCCATGGAGCTCCCTCAGCCTTTCCTCACAGGGGAGATGTTCCTCTCCCTTCAGCATCTGTCCTTGATTTTGGCTCCCTGACCCCGTATCTGCAGACAAGTTTCTGCCTCTCCTGTCTCATTGTGTTTCAGCTCAGCAGTGTGTGATGCTCTCTCAAGGCTGCTATTAAATGACCACCTCTTGTGCTTTGCTGGTCCCTCTGACCCTCCCAGCCCCATCCAAACACCTGATGTGCTGCTGAAGTCAAGCAGCCTTCAGGGGGGAGATGTTCATTTACTGCTTGGTGTACCTCAGCAGGGGGATTCATGCAGAGGGAGAGAAGTCACCTTCTGATCCATGTTGCTTACAAACACCTATATGAAGGACATGGATAAGCAGCTGAGGTAGCACCCAGCATGAGGGTATCACCACCAGGTTCCTCCCAGTGTCAAAGCTGCAGTGAGTGAGTCCTGTGGGACCCTAATGAATTGGTCAAAGCACAGCACACGCTGTGGGAGCCAAGATCAATGAGTCAGGCAAGGCAAGCCACAGCTAAATGTCATGACAAGATGAAGCTGACCTGGGAGGTTCCAATTCTCAGCATGTCCATTCGTGGTTCCTTTTCAGCTCTCTGACATCAGGCAGACCATGGAGAGTAATCTCAGCAGCCTTCAAGGAGCTTGGAGTGAGCTGGGGCTTGGTCTCCTAAGGCACAAGCAATAGGACAAGAGGAAATGGCCTCAGGATGCACCAGGGGAGGTTTAGGTTGGCCATGAGGAACAATTCCTGCCCCCAAAGAGTTCTCCAGGCCTGGCCCAGGCTGCCCAGGGCAGCAGTGGAGTCCTCATCCTTGGAGGGGTTTCAAAGTTATGGAGATGTGGTGCTCAGGGCCATGGGTTGGTGGTGCCCTGGCAGTGCTGGGCTCATGGTTGAGCTTGATGGTGTTGATGATCTTCCTGCAGGGGGTTTGGCCAAGATGACCTTCAGAGGTCCCTTCCAGCCTGATGAATTCCAAGAGCTGGATGACTCCAAAGGTCTCTTCTAACCAAAGCAATTCTGTGCTTCTCTGATTCTCTCATCTCTCTTTTTTTTCAGCTAATTTTGCCTCTTCCAGGTCTAAAAAGCTCTTCTGGAAGCCATCTCAGAAGTGAGTTTGAGGCACATTCACTCTTCTGAACTGTTTCATAGAAGCAACCATTAAGGTTGGAAAAGACTTTAGGATCACCCAGTCCAACATCAACCCAACTCCACCATGGCCACAAAACCCTGGCCCCAAGTGCCATGGCCACAGGGTTCTTGAACACCTCCAGGCATGGGGACTCCACCACCTCCCTGGGCAGACCACTGCAGGGGGGTTGGACTAGGAGACTTTAAAGGCCCTTCCAAGCCAAAGCTTTCTGTGAGAAGGTTTCCATGTAGACACTTTGCCTTTCTTTCTCCATTTCCATTAGTTTCTGGGGTTGGCAACAAGATTTGTCAAGGGTGGCACCATTCAGGCAGAGCTTCCAGTGGAAAGCCAGGATGGGTGACCATCTGCAAGCATGGAGACCCTGCTGCTTCTGGGTTGTTGTGCCATTCATTTCTGCTTGAGCTGAAAAGATCACAGTGTACTTGGAAGAACAGCATCCAAGGAAATCCAAGCCTGCTTCCGCTAAATCAGGTCAAGGTCTCTGAGTAAGGCTTGGAGCTGTGGAAGGAGCCTCATGAAACTGCTTCAGCAAAATAAATCAGTGGGGTGAGTTTTGGTGGAGAAAGAAACATCTAGAATGATCACAGAACCCCAGTGTGGAGGGGTGGAAAGGGAGCTCTGGAGCTCCCCCAGCCCAACCCCTGCTCCAGCAGGGCACCCACAGCAGCTTGCCCAGCAGCACAGTGCCCAGGGGGGGTTGGAAGCTCTCCACACCAGGAGACTCCACAACCTCTCTGGGCAGCCTGCTCCAGGCCTCCAGCACCCTCACACCAAACAACTTTCTCCTCCTGCTCAGCTGCCACCTCCTGCCTTCCACTCTGTGCCCCTTGGCCTGTCCCTGGGCACCACTCAGCAGAGCCTGGCCCCAGCCTCTTGCCCCCCACAGCTCCTTCAGCTCTTGCTGAGCATTGCTCAGATGCCCTCTGGGGCTGCTCTTCTGCAGGCTGCACAGCCCCAGGGCTCTCAGCCTTTGCTCCTCACACAGCTGCTCCAGGCCCCTGTGCAGCTTTGCAGGTGAGGTGCATGTGGACTCCCCTGGAGTCCTCTGCTACATGTCAGATGGTCACCAGGGAAGCTGTTCCTCACACACAGCTTGAGATGTTCCATTTCAACCTTCTCCATCTGCAGGATGAGAAGGATCTGTTGGGTGGGGAGACACTGGAAGAGGTTGCCCACGGAGGTTCTGGATGCTCCCTCCCTGGATCAGGTCCAGGCTGGATGAGGCCTTGAGCAACCTGGGCTTGTTGGAGGCGTCCCTGCCCATGGCAGGGGTTGGAACTGGATGATCTTCAAGGCCCCTTCCAACCCAACCCATTCTATGAATCTATGAATCTGAAGGGTGCGTGTCGAGATGAAGGTCCCTGTCGCTTTTCCCTGTCGGGACAGGTCAAGGGGCAAGGGGCACAAGCTGGAAGGCAGGAGGTGGCAGCTGAGCAGGAGGAGAAAGTTGTTTGGTGTGAGGGTGCTGGAGGCCTGGAGCAGGCTGCCCAGAGAGGTTGTGGAGTCTCCTGGTGTGGAGAGCTTCCAAGCCCAGCTGGTTGTGTTCCTGTGTGACCCTGCTCTGGCAGGGGGTTGGACTGAATGACCTCCAGAGGTCACTTCCAACCCCTCCCATTCCATGATCATGTCAAAATGGGTTAGGAAGACAATTGGAGCCCTCCTTTTCTTCTGTTCCCCTTTACTGAAGCCTGCGGAGATCTGCAGTCTGGATTGTTGGTATTGCTCAGTGTGATGGAACCACTCGGGCCACAAGGAATGACTGCAACCTTGGGGCCAAAGCCATCTGCTGCATCAGGAGCAGGGACAAGTTTGATTCTCTATGGAATCCTACAATGGCTTAGCTTGGAAGGGACCTCAGAGATCATCAGCTCCAAGACAAAGAAAGTCCAGAGGAGAGCAACAAGGCTGGGGATGGATCTGGAGAACAGGGCTGGTGAGGAGCAACTGAGGGAGCTGGGGGTCTTCAGTGTGGAGGAGAGGAAGCTGAGGGGAGACCTCATTGCTCTCTACAGCTCCCTGAGAGGAGGCTGGAGCCAGGTGGGGGTTGGGCTCTGCTCCCAACGAACAAGAAGATAGGACAAGAGGAAATGGCCTCAAGTTGCCCCAGGGAAGGGTTAGGTTGGAGATGAGGAACAATTTCTGCGCTGCAAGAGTGGTCAGGTATTGGCACAGGCTGCCCAGGGAGGTGGTGGAGTCCCCATGCCTGGGGCTGTTCATGAACCCTGTGGCCATGGCTCTTGGGGCCAGGGTTTGGCAGCCATGGTGGTGTTGGTTGCTGGTGGGTCTCAATGATCTCAGAGGGCATCCCCAGCCTTAGCACTCTCTGATTTTATGCCTTTGTGTTACTTTCACAGCCAGGACCAAGGGCTGCTGCAGTTCCCCCCACCCCACACTGGTTTCTCTCTCCGCTCAGGTCCCTCACAGCTTCTGTTGCGTTTCCTCCCCGCAGGCCTTTCCCCGCGCCCTGCCCATCCCCCGGCCGTCCCCGTTCAATGACTTGGGAGCCTGCTCGCCCCCCAGCATGAAGGGCTTGTCGGGCAGCCGCAGCCACCACCACCACCACCACCACCACCCCCACCAGGGGGTCGGCTGCGAGGCGTCCTGCGACAGCCTGCCCCACCCCCCCGACAGGAAGCCATATCTGCTGAACCCCCTGGACCCCCACCCCGCCGACCACCCCTACTACACTCAGAGGAACTCCTTCCAGGCGGAGTGTGTGGTGCCCTACAACGAGCAGATGGCCAGCAGCACCTTCCCCCGGAGGCACTACAGCTCCCACCACGAACTCAAGGACGAGTGCGCCCTGGTCCCCCATGCCGCCGCCACTGCCGCCAAGGCCAACCGCATCCCTGCCAACCTCCTGGACCAGTTCGAGAGGCAGCTGCCCCTCAACCGGGACGGCTACCACACCCTGCAGTACAAGAGGACCGCCCTGGAGCAGCGCGGCGACAGCCCGGGCAGGATCCGGCACCTGGTCCACTCTGTCCAGAAGCTCTTCACCAAGTCCCACTCCCTGGAGGGGCCCTCCAAGGGCAGCGTCAACGGTGGCAAGGGCAGCCCCGAGGAGCCGCAGGGCCTGCGCCACGGCAAGCGCAGCAAGAGCAAGGAGAGGAGGGCGGAGGGCAAGCCCAGGGCCAACGCCTCGGGCTGGTGGAGCTCGGACGACAACCTGGACAACGAGGTTTGCCTCTACCATGGTCCCAGCCACGGGGTGATGACTGTGGGGAGGTGCCCCGACCGCTCCTCCTCCCAGTACTTTCTGGAAGCCTACAACACCATCAGCGAGCAGACTGTGAAGTCCTCCCGAAGCAATAACGATGTCAAGTGCTCCACCTGTGCCAACCTGCCTGCCAGCCTCGACTCCCAGCTGATGAAGAAGAGCTCCTGGTCCTCCACGCTGACAGTGAGCAGAGCCCGGGAGGTGTACCAGAAGGCCTCTGTGAACATGGAGCAGGCGCTGGTGAAGGCAGAGACGGAGCGCTCCTGTCAGTACCTCCAGGTACCTGTGCCCAGCTGCCTGCCCTACACCCTGCTGCCGGCGCTCCCCTGGGTGGGGAGGGGTCCTCTGCTGGCTCCACTTGCCTGGGGAGCACCAGGTACAGGGGGGCTGACAGGGAACACAGAGCTGCTTTTGCTCTTCTTTGCTTCCTCTTCTCCCTCCTTCTCCTTCACTCTCCTCTTCCTTCACCCTCCTCTCCCTTCACTCTCCTTCACCCTCCTCTTCCTTCTCCCCCCTTCTCTTTCACCCCCCTTCTCCTTCACTCCACTCTCCCTTCACCCCCCTTCTCCTTCACCCCCCTTCTCCTTCACCCCCCTCTCCCTTCACCCCCCTCTCCCTTCACCCCCCTCTCCCTTCACCTCCCTCTCCCTTCATTCTCTTCCTTCACCCTCCTTCACCCTCCTTCTCCTTCACCCTTCTCTCCCTTCACTGTTGTTCTTCACCCTCATTCTCCTTCGCTCTCCTCCTTCACTTTCTTTCTCCTTCGCTCTCCTCTTCCTTTGCTCTCCTCTCCCTTCACCCTCCTCCTCCTTCACTCTCCTCCTCCTTCTCCTTCACCCTCTCCCTTCACTCTCCTCTTCCTCCACTCTCCTCTTCCTCCACTCTCCTCTTCCTCCACTCTCCTCTTCCTTCACCCCCTTCTCCTTCACCCCCTTCTCCTTCACCCCCTTCTCCTTCACCTCCCTCTCTCTTCACTCTCGTTTCCTTCACCCTCCTTCTCCTTCACCCCCCTTCTCCTTCACCCCCCTTCTCCTTCACCCCCCTTCTCCTTCACCCCCCTCTCCCTTCACCCCCCTCTCCCTTCACCCCCCTCTCCCTTCACCCCCCTCTCCCTTCACCTCCCTCTCCCTTCACCTCCCTCTCCCTTCATTCTCTTCCTTCACCCTTCTTCTCCCTTCACCCTTCTTCTCCTTCACCCTTCTCTCCCTTCACTGTTGTTCTTCACCCTCATTTTCCTTCTCTCTCCTCCTTCGCTCTCCTCCTTCACTTTCTTTCTCCTTTGCTCTCCTCTTCCTTTGCTCTCCTCTCCCTTCACCCTCCTCCTTCACTCTCCTCCTCCTTCACCCTCTCCCTTTGCTCTCCTCTTCCTTTGCTCTCCTCCTCCTTCACTCTCCTTCTCCTTCTTCTTCACCCTCTCCCTTCACTCTCCTTCTCCTCCACTCTCCTTCTCCTCCACTCTCCTTCTCCACTCTCCTCTTCCTCCACTCTCCTTCTCCTTCACCCTCCTTCTCCTTCACCCTCCTTCTCCTTCACCCTCCTTCTCCTTCATCCCCTTCTCCTTCATCCCCTTCTCCTTCATCCCCTTCTCCTTCATCCCCTTCTCCTTCATCCCCTTCTCCTTTCACCTCCCTCTCCCTTCACCTCCCTTTCCCTTCACTCTCCTCTTCCTTCACCCTTCTCCTCCTTTGCTCTTCTCCTTCACCCTCTCCCTTCACTCTCCTCCTCCTTTGCTCTCCTCCTCCTTCACCTTCTCCCTTCACTCTCCTTCTCCTCCACTCTCCTTCTCCACTGTTCCTCCACTCTCCTCTTCCTCCACTCTCCTCTTCCTCCACTCTCCTCTTCCTCCACTCTCCTTCTCCTTCACTCTCCTTCTCCTTCACTCTCCTTCTCCTTCACTCTCCTTCACTCTCCTTCACTCTCCTTCTCCTTCACTCTCCTTCTCCTTCACTCTCCTTCACTCTCCTTCTCCTTCACTCTCCTTCACTCTCCTTCTCCTTCACTCTCCTTCTCCTTCACTCTCCTCTTTCTTCACCCTCCTCCTCCGTTGCTCTTCTCCTTCACCCTCTCCCTTTGCTCTCCTCTCCCTTTGCTCTCCTCTCCCTTTGCTCTCCTCTCCCTTTGCTCTCCTCTCCCTTTGCTCTCCTCTTCCTTCGCTCTCCTTCTCCTTCACCCTCTCCCTTCACTCTCCTTCTCCTCCACTTTCCTTCTTCACTCTCCTCTTCCTCCGCTCTCCTCTTCCTCCATCCTCCTCCTCCTTCACCCTCCTTTTCCTTTTCTTTCTATTTTATCTTTTTTTCCTTTTTTTTTCCTTTCTCTGTTTTTTTCCCATCCTATTCCTTCCCCTTGCCCCTGTGCCCCAGCCCAGCATTCCCAAGGAGCAGCTCTTTTCCCAAGTGGGGAGCACCCAGCCCTTTTCTGAGTGGGTTCTGCCCTGGGTGGCAGCAGGACTGTGGGGATTTGCTGTCAGAGCTCTACCTCTCAGCCTCTCCACCTCAATTAACCGAATGTTACCAGGAGACAAATTGTTTCCTTCCTCTCATTTCATTTGCTGCTTTCTTTTATCCTGAAAGCTTTTGAGGAACTTCAGGGCTACCTCACCCCTTGTTCCAGCAGGAAAACAACCAATTTTCCTTTATCATTGTTGTTTGGGGTTTGTTCTGGGGTTATTATTATTATTATTATTATTATTATTATTATTATTATTATTATTACCATGGAATATTAAATTCTGGGTGAACCCAGAACTGGGCCAGGTTTTTTTATCTGCCTGCTCCTCTCTCTCATGTCTTTGAGTCAAGACTGAAAAAAAAAAAAAACAAACCCACAAAAAACCAAACAACAAGCCCAAGGCACCTAAGGTTGAAATTATTGCTGGTGCTGATTATACCCTTGAGGAGAACATCACCTACTCCCTCACAAGCTGTTTGCAGTTAATACAACGTCACCTCCTTCTTTTTTTTTTCCCTTCTTCCTCCACCAGTATTGTAGCTTTAAATGTCAAGAATCAGATGTCTGCTCTTGGAGCTATCCTCCAGGCTGCCAGGGGGAATGTTTGTGGAAGGAAAAGATGGATTGGATAGCGAAAAATCTACTCAGCCTGCTTGGTTCTGAGGAGAGCTGTGGCTAGTTGGGATTTGGTTGGTTGGGGTTTGTTGTTTTGGGGTTTTTTTGTGGGGGTGGTGGTTTATTGCTCCTGAAACTTGAAGGCACTCATGGCACATCTGAGTGTGTGTGTGAGATGGAGCAACGTGGCACAGAGAAGAGAGAAGACCATGAGGAGAAAAGAGGTTTGCTGGGATGGTTGTATTGGAAAGGTGGGGAGTGGGGGGGGGGGGGGGGG
>NC_072015.1:40869793-40882293 GCF_027791375.1 Indicator indicator | reverse complement strand
AAGGCTGGTCTGGTGCTCTTGGGTTGATGGTTGCACTTGATGATTTTGGAGGCCTTTTCTAGCCTTAATGATTCTATGACGATGATGATGTTGGGTTGATGTTTGGACTTGATCTTGGAGGCCTTTTCCAGCCTTGATAATTCAGTGATGATGGTGTTGGGTTGATGGTTGGACTTGATGATCTTGGAGGCCTTTTCTAGCCTTAATGATTCCATGACGATGATGATGTTGGGTTGATGGTTGGACTTGATGATCTAGGAGACCTTTTCTAGCCTTAATGATTCATTGATGGTGTTGGCTTGATGGTTGGACTTGATGATCTTAGAGACCTTTTCAGCCTTAATGATTCAATGATGATGTTGGGTTGATGGTTGGACCTGATGATCTTAGAGGCCTTTTCCAACCTTAATGATTTGATGATGATGACGTGGGGTTGATGGTTGGACTTCGATGATCTCGGAGGCCTTTTCTCACCCTGATGATTCTATGGTTTAACTCATCCATGGTCAATGGATGCTTTTTTTGGGTCTGTTGTAATTCAATCTGTTGGTTAAGGTCCATAAAGCTCTCAACCCCTTGAAGGAGGCAACTCTTTTGCTGGGTCTTCTTGTGATGTTAAAGCTCATTTGCAGAATGGGACGTGTCCAGCATCCCTCTGACTTCACTAAGGTGAATGCCAGCAGCTCTGCTTCCATCCCAGCACTGATGATCATCATCAGGTCTGAGGTCAGCTCTCCCCCTACTTTTTTTTTTTTTGTCAGAGGAACAACAACCATGCAAGTGATGAGGATGAACAGCCCCATGGATCAGACCAGCTTGGGGGCTGAGCTCTTAGAGAGCAGTTCTGGGGACAAGGACCTGGGACTGCTGATGGACAACAGGGTGACCATGAGCCAGCAATGTGCCCTGGTGGCCAAGAAGGCCAATGGTGTGTATCAAGAAGAGTGTGGGCAGCAGGTAGAAAGAGGTTCTTCTCTCACTCTGCTCTGCCCTGCTGAGGCCACAACTGGAGTCCTGGGTCCAGTCCCCAGTTCAAGAAGGACAGGGAAGTGCTGGAGAAGAGACAGCAAAGGGCTGCAAAGCTGCTGAGGGGCCTGGAGCAGCTGTGTGAGGAGCAAAGGCTGAGAGCCCTGGGGCTGTGCAGCCTGCAGAAGAGCAGCCCCAGAGGGCATCTGAGCAATGCTGATCAATGCTTCAAGGGTGGGAGTCAGGAGGGTGGGACCAGGCTGTCTTCAGTGGTGCCCCAAGGGGCAGAGGGCATAAACTGGAACATCAGAAGTTCCATCTGAACATGAGGAGGAGCTTCTCTAATTTATGGGCTGTGGAGCCCTAGAGCAGGCTGCCCAGAGGGGTGGTGGAGCCTCCATCTCTGGACACATCCCCAACCCCCCTGGATGTGTTCCTGTGTGACCTCCTCTAGGCACCCCTGCCCTGGCAGGGGGGTTGGACTGGAGGATCTCCAGGGGTCCCTTCCAACCCCTACCATTCTGTGATTCTGTCCCTGCACGATGTCCTGATGCTGAAAAAAAATGCTCTGGCCAAAGGATCATCTGATTTCCTGGAAAGCAGGAAGCAGCTCTGTCCCAGCTGTGCCACCCTTCATGGCAGGAATCCTCCCTAGAAGGAGCCTCCAGGTGCCAGGTGCTTGCATGCAGCCCAGTGAGTGCCCTTGGAGCCAGACCCTTGGCCACAGCCTGGGGGAGAGGCTCTGCACAGCTCCTTCCTGGGAAAAGGAAGCATCTGGAGGGCCTCACAGGCACTGTGCTCTGCAATTGTTCCAGAAGACACAGCAGAGCATCCCAGAATTCCAGCATGCACCACCCCCCTCCAATGCTGGGGATTCAGCCACCTCCCTGGGCAGCCTGCTCCAGCTTTGAGAACCCTTTCAGGGAAGAACTCTTTCAGTTTTACCTCATCTCCAACCTAAACCTCCCTGAGGTGCAACCTGAGGTCATTACCTCCCATCCTATCACATGTTCCTGGGGAGAGGAGCCCAAGCCCCACCTCGCTCCAGCCTCCTTTCAGGGAGTTGTAGAGAGCAATGAGGACTCCCAACAGCCTCCAGAATTCAGTGATCCTTTGGTCAGATCAGGCTAAGGATTGGACCTTGGCCAGAAAAGTATCTGTTGTGGCTCAGCCTGGTCAGATGTTGCTGGGAACACAAGAGAGACAAGGACCTGACGGAGCAGGTCCAGAGGAGGCCACAAAGGGCTGGAGCACCTCTGCTATGGGGCCAGGCTGAGGGAGCTGGGGGTGTTCAGCATGGAGAGCAGGCTCCAAGGAGACCTTAGAACTGCATTTCAATATCTGCAGGGGACCTGCAGGAAGGTTGGGGAGGGACTGTTCAGAAGGGTCTGTGGGGATAGGACGAGGGGCAAGGGGCACAGAGTGGAAGGCAGGAGGTGGCAGCTGAGCAGGAGGAGAAAGTTGTTTGGTGTGAGGGTGCTGGAGGCCTGGAGCAGGCTGCCCAGAGAGGTTGTGGAGTCTCCTGGTGTGGAGAGCTTCCAACCCCCCCTGGGCACTGTGCTGCTGGGCAAGCTGCTGTGGGTGCCCTGCAGGAGCAGGGGTTGGGCTGGGGCAGCTCCAGAGCTCCCTTCCCACCCCTCCATGCTGTGAGTAAGACTAAGGCTGGGACCTTGTGGCCAGGAGGGTATCTGGTTGCACAGCATGGTGAAAAGCTGCTGTGAAGCGGCAGGAGGGAGGAGGGTGCTGCTAAGAGCATTGTCTGTGTCCCCAGGTGCCCCAGGATGAGTGGTCTGGGTACAGCCCCCGGGGGAAGGAGGAGGAGATCCCCTGCCGCAGGATGCGCAGCGGCAGCTACATCAAAGCCATGGGGGACGACGACAGCGGCGACTCAGACACCAGCCCCAAGCCCTCTCCGAAGGTTGCTGCCCGCAGGGAGAGCTATCTCAAGGCCACCCAACCATCCCTGACAGAGCTCACCACCCTCAAGTAAGTCCCCTGCCTCGCCTCCCCCTGCTGGGCTCAGCACTAGCACGTGGAGGTTGTGTTCCTCTTAGAGTCATAGAATCATTGTCAGGGTTGGAAGGGACCTCAAGGCTCAGCCAGTTCCAACCCCCCTGCCATGCCCAGGGACACCTCACACTACAGCAGGTTGCTCACAGCCACATCCAGCCTGGCTGCAAAGACCTCCAGGCATGAGGCTTCCACCACCTCCCTGGGCAACCTCTGCCAGTGTCTCACTACCCTCATGGGGAAGAATTTCTTCCTAACATCCAATCTGAATCTCCCCATTTCTAGTTTTGTTCCATTCCCCCCAGTCCTATCATTCCCTGACACCCTCAGAAGTCCCTCCCCAGCTTTCTTGTATCCCCTTTCAGATACTGAAAGGCCACAAGAAGGTCTCCTCAGAGCCTTCTCTTCTCTTTTTTTTCTTCTTTTTTTTTAATCATTTGAACAAAAAGAAAAAAAAAAAAAAATAAAAAAAAAAGGAGAGTGCCCCGAAAGCCAGAAGCTAAAGCCTAGCCTTGAGCACCAAGGCAGTGCAGAGTGAACTCCACAGCTGTTTGCCTGCCTCCTGCACACCCTCATCACTCTCCCCCTGCAGCTCAGCTCACTGAACCCGAAAGATCCTTGTCTGAGGCAGAATTTGCCCAAGGCTGTGCCTTTAGAATGGGGAAAAGGAGAGCTGCAGCCCCTCAGGTCTCCATGATCAGTGACAACAGACTCCTGCTGCCTCTCCCTCTTTCATTTCTCCTTCTGCCTTCCCCTCCTCTACCCCATTTTTATTGTTCTCAAAGATCTTATCTGAGAAATGGGTTGGAGAGAAAAATGTTTGATGCTTGGTGGGAATCTTGACATCATGGATTCATAGAGTGGTTTGAGTTGGAAGCGATCTTCAAGCTCATCCAGTTCCAACCCCTGCCTTGGGCAGGGACACCTCCCACCAGCCCACCTCCCAGTTTGCTCAAGGCCTCATCCAGCCTGGCACTGAACACCTCCAGGGAGGGGACACCCACAGCCTCCCTGGGCAGCCTGTGCCACTGTCTCACCACTCTCATTGGATTTAGAATAGTTCCATGTGGAAAAGCCCAATCATCAACCCAACACCACCATGGCCACCAAACTATGTCCTCAAGAGCCATGTCTGAAGTTTTTTTGCACACCTTCAGGGCTAGGGACTCCACCACCTCCCTGGGCAGCCTATTCCAATCCCTGACCCCTCCTGCAGCAGAGGAATTGTTCCTCATGCCCAACCTAACCTTCCCTTGGTGCAACTTGAGGGCATTTATTCTTGTCAGAGTCTCACAGTATATCAGAGGCTGGAAGGGACCTCCAGAGATCATCAGGTCCAACCCCCCTGCCAGAGCAGGATCACTGAGGGGAGTCTGCACAGGAATGCATCCAGGTGGATTTGGAAAGTCTCCATGGCAGGAGACTCCACAACCCCCCTGGGCAGCCTGTTCCAGGGCTCTGTCACCCTCACTGGAAAGAAGTTTCTCCCCAGCTGAAGTCTTCTATGTTCAAGTTTGAACCTGTTGTTCCTTGTCTTATCACTGTGAACCACCCAAAAGTGCCTGGCCCCCTCCACTTGACACCCACCCCTCACATATTGATAGACATTGATCAGATCCCCTCTCAGCCTTCTCTTCTCCAGACTAAACAGCCCCAGGGCTCTCAGTCTCTCTTCACAGGGGAGATGCTCAAGTCCCCTAAGCATCCTCCTGGCTCTCCCTTGGATTCTCTCCAGCAGGTCTCTGTCTCTCTTGACCTGGGAAGCCCCAAACTGGACACAGGATTGCAGGTGTCCTATCACTAAGTACATGCAAGAAGAGACCCACTTGGCTCCAACCTCCTTTCAGGAGACTCCTGAGAGAGAAAGAGACTGAGGAGCCCAGAACTGGACCCAGCACTCCAGATGTGGCCTCAGCAGGGCAGGATGGAGAGGCAGGAGAACCTCCCTCAACCTGCCAGACAGCATCCAAAGCCTGGCTGAAGGTGAGGCACCCAACAAGCAGTGCCCTGAGCTGAGGGGCTGCTGGCAGTGAAAGGGGCTGCGGGATGGGGCAGTGAAGCCCAGCAAAGGATCCATCCTGGGAGGCACTCAGCAAAGATGGAATCAGAGCTCCTGCGGTGGTGCTAATTAGCAAAGTCATTGTTCCCTAATTGGAAGGCACTCAGTGAGAAAGAAAATGAAGCAGCTTCCCTGCAGGGCTCTAAAAACAGCCAGGGGAAGGAAGAAGAGGAGATGCATCACCTGGAGGCTTCCTTCCACCTCCCCACGGCCAAGGCCAGTGGAGCTGCTAGGATGTTTTCATTCATGTCAGCTGAATGAACACAACAGCTCCATGACAAACAGAGCTTCCTTTGCTTCCTCTGACATCTTCTGCCCTCCTGCTCTGCCCTGCTGAGACCCCACCTGCAGCACTACCTCTAGTTCTGGGGCCTGCAGCATAGCAGGGATGTGGAGCTGCTGGAGAGGGTCCAGAGCAGGCCACTGAGATGCTCAGAGGGCTGCAGAACCTCTCCTGTGGGGACAGGCTGGGAGAGGTGGGGCTGTGCAGCCTGGAGAAGAGAAGGCTCCAGGGAGACCTTGGAGCAGCCTTCCAGTAGCTGAAGGGCCTCCAGGAGAGCTGGGGGAGGGACTTTGGACAAGGGCTGGGAGTGACAGGAGGAGGGACAATGGCTTTGAGCTGGGAGAGGGGAGATTGAGACTGGAGAGGAGGAAGAAATTCTTGAGAGTGAGGGTGGTGAGAGGCTGGCACAGGTTGCCCAGGGAGGTGGTGGATGCTCCATCCCTGGAGATATTCAAGGTCAGGCTTCATGAGCAACTTGCTCTGGCTGCAGCTGTCCCTTCTCACTACAGGGGCTTGGAGCACATGACCTTTAGAGGTCCCTTCCACCCAAATCATTTCATGATTCATAGAATCATATCGGAGAATCAGAACGGCTCAGGCTGGGAGGGAGCTCAGAGCTCATCCACTCCAACCTCCCCACCATGTCCAGGGACACCTCTCAACCAGACTCAGCTGCTCAAGGCCTCATCCAGCCTGGCCTTCAACACCCCCAGGCAGGAGGCAGCCACAGCCTCCCTGGGCAGCCTGTGCCAGACTCTCACCACCCTCACACTCAAGAACTTCTTCCTCAGCTCCAGTCTGACCCTGCTCTGCCTCAGCTCCAAACCATTCCCCTTGGCCTGTCTCCAGACACCCTCAGCAAAAGTCTCTCTGCAGCCTTCCTGCAGGATCCCTTCTGCCAGCAAAGCCAGGGAGCAACATCTGCTCACTTACCAGCAGGGAGTGTGGCAATGGAGGTGCACCAGAGCGAGCTGTGAATGCCACAGCATGGCAGGAATGTTGTGGGAGGGAGATTCCAAGGGAGAGGAAGGGAAAAAAATCCCTAAGCCCAAAGCTGAAGGAAAGCAATAAAGGCAATCTGTGTGATGCCAAGGAGCCAGGCCATGGATCTGTGCTGTTCCCAGAGTTATTCCTGCTATAAAAAGCAACCCTGGGGATAATGAAAGCCCTGCTGGGAAGAGAAGGAGCATGAGGACTGGTGGGTGGGGTGGTGGGGTGGGCAGAGTGGGCTGGAGAGCTCTGAGAGGAGAGAGAGGTCCCACAGGATGCAAAATACCTTCAAAACACCAACAGGGAGAGCAAAAGGGGAACAGGTTCTGAAGTGGTTTGCTCTGCCAAGGAAGAGCCTGGAGGCACCCAGAGATGCACACAGAAAAGAGAGAGCAGCAGGAAGAGCTGCAGAAGCTGCTGAGGGGCCTGGAGCAGCTGTGTGAGGAGCAAAGGCTGAGAGCCCTGGGGCTGTGCAGCCTGCAGAAGAGCAGCCCCAGAGGGCATCTGAGCAATGCTCAGCAAGAGCTGAAGGAGCTGTGGGGGGCAAGAGGCTGGGGCCAGGCTCTGCTGAGTGGTGCCCAGGGACAGGCCAAGGGGCACAGAGTGGAAGGCAGGAGGTGGCAGCTGAGCAGGAGGAGAAAGTTGTTTGGTGTGAGGGTGCTGGAGGCCTGGAGCAGGCTGCCCAGAGAGGTTGTGGAGTCTCCTGGTGTGGAGAGCTTCCAACCCCCCCCTGGGCACTGTGGTGCTGGGCAAGCTGCTGTGGGTGCCCTGCTGGAGCAGGGGTTGGGCTGGGGGAGCTCCAGAGCTCCCTTCCCACCCCTCCATACTGGGGTTCAGGGATTCTGAGCAATGTATGTCCTTCTCTTTCCCTGAAGCTCTTCTGCAACAGGCTGCCCAGGGAGGTGGCTGAGGCTCCATTCCTGGAGATATTCAAGGTGAGGCTGGAGAAGGCTCTGAGCAACCTGATCCAGTGGAGGATGTCCCTGCTGAGTGCAGGGGGGTTGAATTGGATGCCCTTTGGAGGTCCTTTCCAATCCAGACCATTCTAAGCTTCCATATCCCACCCTCAGGAGTGCTGTGAAGTCCTCCCCTGTGTTTTCAATGTTCTTTCCTTGTCAGTGCCCTGAAGCTCTGCTCCCACCATTGCCACCCCATGCTCTTGGTGCCTGCTCTTCTGCTGCGCTTGGTTGCTAAGGGACAGCTGAAGCTGATGGATCAGAGCTGCCATGCAGCAAATTCCCAGCCATTAAACAGAAAAACCCCAAAACCCAGAACAAGAGAGAGATTTGTGTTTGCACAAAGCTGAGTCTGGAGTGCTCAACGTCCAACAGAAGGAGCAGAAAACAAGCAGTGCTAATTGAGTTAATTATTCATCAAGACTTTCTGGCCTGATCATCTCCAAGTGCAATGTTCTTGTCCTCTGCAATGATGTGGAGCAATTTAAAAGGGAGTAAACTGAAAGCCAGCATTTTGCTGCAGCTTTCAGGGAACAGCCAGAGAGTCCCAGCCTGCTGGGAGGGACCTCAGGGCATCCTCCAGGGCAATGCTTTGGAACTAGAGAAGGGCAGAATGAGGTTGGACCTTAGGAAGAAGTCCTTGACTGTGAGGGTGGTGGAAGAGTGGAATGGGTTGCCCAGAGAGGTGGTGGAAGCCCCATCCCTGCAGGCATTCAATGCTAGGTTCAGTGGAGCTCTGGGCAGCCTGCTCTGGGTGGGGATGTCCCTGCTGAGTGCAGGGGGGTTGGGCTGGATGCCCTTTGGAGGTCCTGTCCTTGGTGCATTCTGTGATTGCACCCTGCCCAACCACACAGCTCTGCCATGCTCTGATGCTGTGACAGAGTCAGGACTTCATCTCACAGCATTTCAGAGATTCAGGGATTGGGCTGGGTTGGAAGGGACCTCAAAGCTCATCCAGTTCCAACCCCCCCCCCCCTGCCACTGCCATGGGCAAGGACATCTCCCACTGCTCAAGGCCTCATCCAGCCTGGCCTTGGTGGGATGTAGCCAAAGGTCCTTCACCCACCCTTGGGAAGGTGCAGTCAGGGCTGCTACTGAATCTGCTGAGCCCTTCACAGTGCTTTTGCCCCACAGCTCCTGGTCCTTGCCAGAGCCAGTCTGTGCCTGGCACTTCTGGAGCCTTCTTCTGGCATCCTTTTCACACTGGGTGGGCACAGCTTGTCAAGTTCCCCAGGAGGCAGCAAGGTGCCCTTCTGGCCAAGAAGGCAAATGGTCTCCTAGGGTGCAGGAAGGGGAGTGTAGCCAGCATGGCAAGGGAGGTTCTCCTGCCCCTCTGCTCTGCCCTGCTCAGGCCACAGCTGCAGTGCTGGATCCAGTGCTGTGCTCCCCAGTGCCAGAGGGACAGAGAACTGCTGGAGAGAGTCCAGGGGAGGCTGCAAAGCTGCTGAGGGGCCTGGAGCAGCTGTGTGAGGAGCAAAGGCTGAGAGCCCTGGGGCTGTGCAGCCTGCAGAAGAGCAGCCCCAGAGGGCATCTGAGCAATGCTCAGCAAGAGCTGAAGGAGCTGTGGGGGGCAAGAGGCTGGGGCCAGGCTCTGCTGAGTGGTGCCCAGGGACAGGCCAAGGGGCACAGAGTGGAAGGCAGGAGGTGCAGCTGAGCAGGAGGAGAAAGTTGTTTGGTGTGAGGGTGCTGGAGGCCTGGAGCAGGCTGCCCAGAGAGGTTGTGGAGTCTCCTGGTGTGGAGAGCTTCCAACCCCCCCTGGGCACTGTGCTGCTGGGCAAGCTGCTGTGGGTGCCCTGCTGGAGCAGGGGTTGGGCTGGGGGAGCTCCAGAGCTCCCTTCCCATCCCACCATGCTATGATTCTGGGATGTCTGCTGCAGTGCTTTGCCTCTGGCAGCAGATTGGCAAACCCTCCTTTTCTTTTCTTTTTTGCTTCTATTGAAATGCTCTTGAGGAGTTCATTTCCCTGCCCCTGCACTGGGGATCAGGATGGGGACATAATGGAGCTGCTTCTTTCATGGAGCTCATCCCTCAAGGCCAACAGCCCATGGAGCAAGAAAATAACCCATTTGAGGTTCATGCAGACAAAGCACCACTTGAAGAGCTGCCTCTTGAACTAGAGGCTTTGATGTTGCTCTCTTCATCTTTTCACTGTGTTTAGATCATGTGGTTGGTTTTGTGTCCTCCCCCTGAAAATGAGGCTTTAGTAGATCAGAATAAATGCAAGAGAGAGGAAGAGTCCTGCTGTGTGAGGAGCACTGGGAGAGAAAAGGCTGAAGTAAAAATGGTGAGAGTCTGGCACAGGCTGCCCAGAGAGGCTGTGGATGACTCCTGCCTGGGGGTGCTCAAGGCCAGGCTGGATGAGGCCTTGAGCAGCTGAGTCTAGCTGAGAGGTGTCCCTGGGCGTGGTGGGGAGGGTGGAGTTGATGAGCTCTGAGGTCCCTTCCAATGCTCATCCCGAGGGGGAGTCTGTTGAGGACTGCTTTGGGTAGGAAGGGACCTCTAATGCTCATCTGGTCCACCCCTCTGCAGCCAGCAGGGACCTCCCCAACCAGAGCAGGCTGCTCGAGCCCCAAACAACCTGACCTGCAGTGGTGCCAGCCATGGGGCAGCTCCCACCTCTCTGGGCAGCCTGGGCCAGGCTCTCCCCACCCTCAGTGTCAAACATTTCTCCCTTCTCTCCACTCTCAATCTCCCTTTTGGAGTCCAAACCATCCCCCCTTGGCCTGGCACCACAGGTCCTGAGAAAAAGTCTGTCCCCAGCTTTCTGCTCACCCCTGCAAGCACTGAAAGGTCACCAGAAGATCTCTCTGGAGCCTTCTCTTCTCCAGACTGAAGAGCCCCAACTGTCCCAGCCTGGCCTCACAGCAGAGGGCTTCCAGCCCTCCCAGCACTGCTGTGGACTCTTCTGGCTCTGCTCCAACAGGTCCCTGTCTGTGCTGTGCTGAGGGCTCCAGAGCTGGCCAGAACCCATGCAGCAAGGACCATTTGTGGTCTGGCAGTGGACCCTTTGCTAGCACCAAAGGCAGCAGATGCCAGCTTTGTGCTGCTCTGAGGGAGCTGCTCCTCAGCAGATGAGATTTTTTTTTTTTTCTGGCTGATTCCAAGTTTTTCTTCCTTTCTTTTTGACTCTTTAGCAACACACCAGGGACTCACAGAGAGGGTTTAATGGAGTTTTATTTTTAGCTTGAAGGTAGGGCATCCCCATGAGGAGCTTTACTCCTTTCTAAACAACCAAGCAGGAAAAAAAATAATCCCTGGTGAGGAGGGAGAAAGCTGAAAGCTCTTTCTCTGCTGCCCTGGCCTCCATCAGCAGCACAGCAGCTTCTTGTCCAAAGCCCTGCAGAAGCAGCAGAACATAGCTGTCACCATGATGAACTTCCCCCAGCCTGTGATCATGGCCTGACCAGCACCAAGCAGATGCACTTGAGTGGCTTTGTTGTCCACATGTTCCTCCCCCATGTCCCTCAGGCTTTGCTTTGTGGCAGGCTGGGCCTGGATTGTTTGATCTTCTGCCCACAATAAAATGCAAATAGCATCCCTGGAGGTGTTTCAAAGCCATAGAGATGTGGTGCTGAGGGCCATGGGTTGGTGGTGACCTGGCAGTGGTGGAGTCTCCATCCCTGGAGGGGTTTCAAAGCCATGGAGATGTGGTGCTGAGGGCCATGTGTTGGTGGTGACCTGGCAGTGGTGGAGTCTCCATCCCTGGAGGGGTTTCAAAGCCATGGAGATGTGGTGCTGAGGGCCATGGGTTGGTGGTGACCTGGCAGTACTGGGTGGGACTGGATGACCTTTTTGGACTGTTCCTGCCAAGATGCTGGATGTTTCCAGCAGCCCCCGTGGGGGTAGGACAATTAGCCAAGGCTAATTAATCCCCAGGGATAATGAAGCTGGGGTAGTTAGTGAGGTAGTGGTTTTGAGGTTGGTTGTCCTTGGTTCTGGGTTGAAGGTCTTGTGGTGCTGGGGCCCTTCTGGTTGCCTTAGGGCAGGTGTCAGCCTTTCCCCTGCTGCCTCACAGAAGTGCTCAGGATGTGTTCCTGGATGTCCAATGGAATCTGCTTTGTCATTTGCTGTTGGCAGAGCTCAGCACCCATCTGGCACAACACTGAGCTACAAATCCAAAGGCAGAATCCCAGCATGGAGAGGTGGGAAGGGACTTCTGGAGCTCCCCCAGCCCAACCCCTGCTCCAGCAGGGCACCCACAGCAGCTTGCTCAGCACCACAGTGCCCAGGGGGGGTTGGAAGCTCTCCACACCAGGAGACTCCACAACCTCTCTGGGCAGCCTGCTCCAGGCCTCCAGCACCCTCAGAGTGAAGAATTTTCATAGATTCATAGAATTGGTTCGATTGGAAAAGGCCTCTAAGCTCATCCAGTCCAACACGAACCCAGCATCACCATGGCCACCAAACCATGGCCCCAGGGGACATGGCCACACATTCCTGGAATGCCTCCAGGGATGGGGACTCCACCACCTCCCTGGGCAACCTGTTCCAGTCCCTGACCACTCTTGCAGCACAGAAATTGTTCCCCATCTCCAACATCTTCCTAATACGCAACACATTTTTCATCATTTCCAGTATGGGCATTTTCCCAATATCCAAAAATGTCTCCTCCTGCTCAGCTGCCACCTCCTGCCTTCCATTCCGTGCCTTTTGCCCCTTGGCCTGTCCCTGGGCACCACTCAGCAGAGCCTGGCCCCAGCCTCTTGCCCCCCACAGCTCCTTCAGCTCTTGCTGAGCATTGCTCAGATGCCCTCTGGGGCTGCTCTTCTGCAGGCTGCACAGCCCCAGGGCTCTCAGCCTTTGCTCCTCACACAGCTGCTCCAGGCCCCTCAGCAGCTCTGCAGCCTCCCCTGGACTCTCTCCAGCAGTTCCCTGTCCCTCTGGTCCTGGGGAGCCCAGTGCTGGCCCTGGCACATCCCCTTGCATGATGCCTAAAAGCTTCCAGGTGGAATCCAAGGGCGCAGGGCGGTGGCTGCTGTGAGCACCGCTTGGCACCCCGGTGGCAGGGGCTTTGTCTTCTCCCCCTGCCAGGAATATTGAGCAATTAGCACAAGTTTGCATCTTTTTAGGAGGCAGGGAATGAGCAGCCAGGGAGGATCCCCTGACCCAGATTCGGTGCCGCCGTCGGAGCGCTGGGAAGCAGCCCCAGCTCCTGAGCTGCCTGAGGTGTGAGACTGCAGCCTGGAATCATCCTCCTGAAATACCTCCGCAATTAGCAGAGCCGGGGGTGCCACTG